>NC_135175.1:33536668-33794168 GCF_041146795.1 Maylandia zebra | reverse complement strand
CCTCCCTGAGCCTGGTTCTGCCGGAGGTTTCTTCCTATTAAAAGGGAGATTTTCCTTCCCACTGTCACCAAAGGGATTGTTGGGTTTTCAGAATCAGAATCAGAATACTTTATTCATCCCGAGGGAAATTAGGGGTTACAGCAGGCAGCACGCTAATGGCGCATGCGCACTCACAAAGGAACCTTCTGACCAACTTTACACAAACATCACATTGGGCAGACATGTCAGAAGGTAGGCTGATAGGAAAAAAACAACGAAAATACACTACATGAGGTAAGAGGAGGAGAAAAAAAACTCCACTCAGACTGAGCTCCTAGTGGGAGAACAGTTTGATAAAAGAAAAAACACCTCAGCACAAAAGCACATGACTATCAATACACCATAGAAACACGAGACAAGCAACAGGGCGGGTAAAGGGTAAGAGAGAGCCGGCGTAGACAGCGCATCCGGTCCTGCAGCATCTGTGCTGGTCCAGTTGACTGCTATCATCCCCGGTAGGGCACAAGCATCGAAGGCGTTGGAAAGGGAGGGGGATGAGTGAGTGCTTATCAGTGTAAGTGTGTGTGTGTGCATGTCCATAGTTTAGCTGAGACAGTGTCCTTCGGCCTATCAGGCTAAGTAAACAGTCCTCCAGCCAATCCAGGTGTCCTTCATGGGGCGGGAAGAATAGTCATCACACAGTTGTTATCAGGGAGTTGTTTTGGTGGGCTCCAGCCTTGGGCCTGCAGCTGGAGCCGTGGTGTCCAAATGTTGAATATTGTTGATTTCTCCTTTGTGAGCAGCTCGAATTCTAGCACTCCGAGGCTGGTCTCTCGATCTCCCGTTGAAGAGCTGCGAGCCTCCCCATGATGGTATCAAACTTCTGTTCCGTGGTGTTGTCAGTCTTTTGATTCTGAGACCTCACAACTGCAGTGATCCGTTCCGCGATGTTTTCCAACTGTCGCTCAAGGGTCTCATTTTGAGCAGGCCTCTCTCTGATGTTTCCCCTCATACGCTCAATGGTGTTGTTTTGAGCCTTCACAGCAGCTGTAAGCGTCTCCAAGGTGTTGACCATATTACGTTCGTTGTGAGAGGTCGCACCTCGTCCCGTCGCTTCGAATCCAGCGGGCAGCCTTGTGGGGGTTTGAACAGCCGGTTCCGCTTTCTTATTTCTCTGATAAACCAGGGCTAAGCCAACGCCGATCAGCATGAACCCTGTTATCATGGTTCCGAATAGGTAGATATCTTCAGCGTCCTTGATCGACAGTCCCGCCAGGCACACGGTCCTCCAGTTCTGCCACCCGTCCATCGTGTAACCGGCAGGGAAAGTCCCTCCAGGGCACTCAGGCTCTCCCGAGCCCCGACTTCTCGTTGAGAAAAGGGTGTCAATAGCACTCAGAGACCAGTTGATCAAATCCATAATTCTCTTTTAGGTTTAGAGAACGACAGTGAGAGACTGTTCCAGGGAAAGTAAATTCACACAAGACAAGACAAGGACATAGAGGCGAAGCAGGGAAGATAAGGGTGAGGAGGAGAGGAGAAAGTGCGACCGCCTTCGCTGAGAGCTCAAGCGTTTTGTATGTGTTATTGCAGGGCAGGGGGTCCACTACCTCCATGATCCAATCTGGAGCCACTAACCCTGAGGGTACATCTTTCACCATCTTACAAAGCTGGGGTTGCAGCCATTCCCCAACTCTCTGTGAATGGTACTCATGGAATTTGATCTGTGGCTGTTGATCAATGGTCATGATTTGCATATTAATGATGAAGAAACTTATCTTACAGCTCATTGTTCATTCAGTGGGCTGTTTTCATCATTATGCAAATGTACTGTTTACTAGGTTTGGGAAACCTGCAGTCAGCTGAGATTGAAGAAGTCACTTGCAACACTGAAAACACCATGTCCAGATGAACAGAATCAATTATTTTGGTACAAACAATTCACCACAAAAAAGACTCAATATTCAGAAATGCTTTAAACTGTGCAGTAAATATGTATGACAAACTCAAAACATTGTAATCTAAAACATACTGCAAAACAGTGCTGGCTCTTATTTCAGTGGGAGAAATTTTCATGGGCATGTGCAGCTAGAATTTTACTTTGGAGGAAATGGGGTCAATGCAATTCTTAAGCATATGTGCAAATGTCCGATGGATGGATGGAACTTTATTAATCCCTCGGGTTTGGTTCCTCCGGGAAATTCAGTTTCCAGTAGCACAGCACCGACAGAAGTTGCATGTTACAGATACGCTAAGGGAAATGAGAGTAAGGATATAAGCACACAGCCCCACTCCACTGACGACTTGCTGTTGGCCAAAGCCCTCAACGACCTTTACTGCCGGTTTGATGAGACATCAAGCAGCCTTGACATCTCCACCTTCCCCAACAATAGAGACATCATCCCCCCACCTCCCCACTCCCACCAGCACAGAGCCATCACCACCATCAAAGACTTCACCCACAGGAGCCCCCTCCTCACTCCACAGCTATGAGGATTTCACACCACCATCTCCCACTACAACCCTTCATATTCATGAAGCAGATGTGAGGAAGCAGTTTAACCCTTTAGCTTAGACCCCCGGAGAGCAGTCATTTTGGTTTTCTACCTTAGACCCCTGCGGAGTCATCATTTTGCGTTTCTACCTTTAAAAGCCGGAGAGCAGTCAGTCAAATGCTGGAGT
Source organism: Maylandia zebra (assembly GCF_041146795.1). Taxonomy (NCBI): domain Eukaryota; kingdom Metazoa; phylum Chordata; class Actinopteri; order Cichliformes; family Cichlidae; genus Maylandia; species Maylandia zebra. Next base: position 33,791,507 of record NC_135175.1, on the reverse strand, counting down.
CATTCATATGTATATTAGGTCGTTACCTAGGAATTCTGGAGGGAGGGGAGTGGGGGTGAGTGATTGAGGGGGTGGGGGAGTGGAGTGTTTCAGTTTGCCATCTTAGGGAGAAATCAACACATGTCCTTTGTATGTCCTTTGTTGCTGACATTTGATAAAAACAGTACAAAAAACCAACCATTTGTACACATATTTACAAATGGCCTGCTGAGTGGTGCATGGAGCAAGTTTTGGGTGGCTTGCGACCTAAAATCCAAGTACACAGATGCAAAAAAAATCAGGCCACTGTGCGATGTGTTCACTGCTACAGGTACACATGTGGTAAATGCAGACGACAGATACCGTGGCAGTGCCAGGATTGTGAGTGATTGCTGAAAATGTTGAAATGTACTCACTCACTTTTTATCATTATTTGTAAATATGTGTACAAATGGTTGGTTTTTTGTACTGTTTTCATCAATAAATGTCAGCAACAAAGGACATACAAAGGACATGTGTTGATTTCTCCCTAAGATGGCAAACTGAAACACTCCACTCCCCCACCCCCTCAATCACTCACCCCCACTCCCCTCCCTCCAGAATTCCTAGGTAACGACCTAATATACAGATGAATGACTAGCCAATTTAGCTTCCACTTCCACCATTTGACTGCTCTCGGGTTTTATAGGTAGAAAGGTAGAAGCCTGGGGATGCTAGTGTTAGACCTACCACAGAACCAAGTCTGCCTGAGCTTATCTTTATATTTTTACATGTTGTACTTCCATTTCTGGGAGCATTTCAAGTTGCTATACATCAATACAACCCTTATATCCCACATTTTAATCATATGTATGCATTAAGTCAACAGTAACTACATAAATTGCAAAAGTGGTATTTTTACACACATTTCTAGTTAAAGAAATTTCAGAGGTTCATCCCTCAAAATTGTAAATGTAAAAAAGTTGCATAAAACAGTTTCCAACCAGACGAAATTAATTTTGAGTGTCTTCATAGTTTTATTTTTGAGATACACCAATTTGTTTATACTGCAGCCACCAACTTTGTAATTCTCATTTACATGACATGGCGCTCCATCTGTTTGTCCCAGGGCAGTTTCATGTCGGTTACACTTTGACATACGTTTTTAAAAATGTCTTTTCCTGTCGTTGTCCCTTGCATCGATTTAATGTTCAATATTTCCTCTCCACTGATGAAGATGGCCAGCTGTGCAATGTCCATCATGTCTATACTTTCATACACAGTATGCAATAACGTGTTTGCTTCTTTCACAAAACTGTGTTCCTAAATCAGTGGCCATCTCACAAACCCGATCAGCAATCATATTTCTCCTCAGGCTCACATTTGCCAAAATCTGCGTTTTGTCTGGATAGCATCGCACAGCTTCATCAGAGTGGTACCGGGCTGATTTGACTGTCTCCTCTGCTACAATAAAATTTGCTTTCACAACAGCTTCACCATGTGATTTACTAGTTTACTACCAATGTAAACTGCTGGTTTACCAGCAATGTCTGTAAACATACATTCAGTCTCCCACTGGTGCTGAAAGGCTCCATTTTCAGAAATAACTTTTTTCTTTGCCATTGTGAGGGACTAGCTTCGCAATAACAGAAGTTTGACTTGATTGACGCGGGAATGTTGCCAGGTAGCCTAACGTCTGGGAAAGAGGCCGCAGCGCTGCGTTACAGGATCTGTTGTTTGTGTGTTAATAGCACCTCATATCGTCGGGCCATGCATAACAGTAATTTAAAAAAATCTATATGAAATGATCTCGCGGGCCTGATATGAACGCTGGGCCAGTTTGAGTGTGTGCAGTGAGAATTCAGTCAAAGTATTTAACTGGAGTGTGAAAAAATAAGCTGAACTCTACAGCTTGTGTGGTCTCCTGTGGCTTTAGGTGCTGAAAAGCCTTCCAGCTGTTCTCCAGCATTTTCATTTACAGCCGTAAAATATCTCCACATGTTGCTCCTGTTTCTCTCTCTTTGCAGTCCAAATGGGTTTTCTGTGTGTAGCCGAGTCACGTGACGGCACAGTATCAAATCCCAGCAGGGCAGAAGAAGGGGGCGGAGCAAAGTGAGTCTCCCGCATAAGAAGAGGTGTTCGCACAGACAGCTGCTTCTTCATCCGCAGCGAGTAAAATAGTGAACTCGGAGGAGCATCGATCGTAAACCACTACCACCGTTTGGATCGATATCTGCATCGATCTGCCCACCCTTGTCTCCTGGATCGTAGCTGAGATCAGCGTGAACCACGTGGGTCTCTGCTCCCTGATCTGTTTCCTGTGTTTGGAAAGAGTTCCAGCTTCATCGCGGAGTTTCTCTCGGTTTGTGGGCTCATCTAAAGGTAAGCACCGAGCTAACCTCAACACTAGATTTACTAACCCTTCTCAAAATCCCTTGAACCCAACACCTACTAAAATCACTGCGTTTATTTTCTGGTGCAAGTCCCGAGGTGTTAATCACCCCTGCTGAGATTTTTACAAGTCATATGCTCGATTCTCCTGCTTTTGTTGCGCAAACCACCCATTGTCTTTGAGGCCTGGCACATTTGCTTTCAACGTGCGGTGGAGATGAAGCCAGCCGCGGAGGTGTGCGGGTGGATAGCGAATGAGCAACAGTTTCTGACTTTCCAAAAGTACTCATTTATTTAGAATATGAAAAATAAAAGTGCTACCTCTACCACACATTAGTCGAGAGCACACTAGTACGCAAACTGTAAGCTGTACATCTCCGTGTCTCCTGATGACACCAGACCAAAGGATGCCCTTTTTAACTGTATTTTAGATATAAGATCTTGGATGGCAGAAAACTTTTTACAGCTTAACCAGGACAAAACTGAAGTTTTAATCGTCGGTCCCGAGGCTCAGAGAGAGAAACTCTTGTCTAAATTAGAGGCATTTTCACTATGTCCTTCACTACAAGTGAAAAACCTGGGTGTTATTTTTGACTCTGAGCTTGGTTTTATCCCACATATTAAACATGTAACCAAAATTGGATTTTATCATCTAAAAAATATAGCCAGAGTCCGCCCTATTCTCTCTCGGGCCAACACGGAGATGCTGACGCATGCTTTTATTACCAGTCGCATTGATTACTGTAATGCCCTGCTCTCTGGTCTCCCCAAAAAGAATATTTCAACTTTACAACTTTTGCAAAACTCTGCAGCTCGTGTGCTGACGAAGACCAGAGGGCGGGCCCACATTACACCGGTTTTAGAATCGCTGCACTGGCTCCCCGTGTGTTTCAGGATCGATTTTAAAGTTCTTTTACTGGTTTTTAAATGTCTTAATGGTCTTGGGCCTTCTTATCTCTCAGATCTGCTTTTACCATATGAGCCCTCGCGGACCCTGAGGTCCTCTGGTACTGGCCTTTTGATTGTTCCTAAAGTCAGGACACATACTCACGGAGAGGCAGCTTTTCAGTGGTATGGTCCTCGTCTGTGGAACAGCCTGCCGGAGGAGCTCAGGGCCGCAGAGAACGTACATGTTTTTAAGAACAGGCTCAAGACCACCTTTTTAACCCTTTACAGCCGATCGGAGCGGGCACGCTCTGTTTTGCGTAACTATTTTTAAATCCCGGTAGCTCTGCAACCAAGTAAGCTAGCGCAATAATTTTTTTTGCATATGAAACTGGAGGAGTTGTACTTACATCTTATGCCATCAGCTTGTCCTAGGTCACAGTTTCCTTCCACATATAGCTTTGCAAAAACTGCATAAAAATCACTTGCAGCAACAAAAACATGATATTCCAGAAACACGCTTCGCCGATCCATCAGCTGTTTGTAACACTTCCTACGTCCATCAGCGCGAACTATCACATGACCGCATGACCTGCCCGAAACCGGAAGTGACGTCATTTTGCGGAAATGTAGTTTTTTACGATCGGGGCCTTATGAGCTTGTGTTTTACTTGTTATGTGTTTTAAAAAGTTATGTTTGACTTTATGACTTTCTGTGTCGTTTCTGGGATGCTTAAGACTCATATTGCACTGCTGGAAATAGTTTATTTTGATGCATATGCTGTTATTTTGCAAATTTGCACTATAATATTTATTTTCGTTTTTCCTGCAGTATATAAAAATTGGTGTATTTCAAAAATAAAACTATGAAGACACTCAAAATAAATTTCCTGTGGTGGGAAACTAGTTTGTGTAACTTTTTTGTATTTACAGTTTTGAGGGATAAGCCTCTTAAATTTCTCTAACTAGAAATATATGTTAAAAAAACTAAAACGATTTTCAATTTTTTTGTAGTTTATTGCACTTTTTTGCAATTTATGTAATTACTATGCACCTAATGCAGACATATTATTAAAGTTTGGGCTATAATGGTTGTATTGATGTATAGCAACTTGAAATGCTCCCAAAAATGGCTCCACAGCATGTAAAAATATAATATAAGCTCTGGCGAACTTGGTTCTATGGTAGGTCTTAAAGGGTTAATTTAGCTTTTACCTAACGTTTATTTATTTTATGCTTATTTATTCTATCCTGTTATTCTATTATTAATTTAGGCTTTACCTAATATTTATTGATTTTATTCTTATTCATTTTTAATCTTCTTACTCTATTTATATTTATATTTATATTGTATCCCGTTCTTATTTATTTTATCATTTTACCCTGTATATATCCTATTGTGTCATATCTCCAGTGTTTCCTCGGAGGGCGCTCTCTGCACTGCGGCTGTGATCAACCGTGGCTGCTGGGGCTCTGGGGGTCCTCTCAGCCTGGCTGGGGGGCTTCTTTGCCTCCCTCCTGCTGTGTGCCCAGCCTGGAGGCTGCGGTCTGTGACCGGCTCCCGGTGCAGACGGCTCCCTGTGATAGTGTTTCCTCACCGGGCTCATGTGTGCCCAGCCCAATTTTACTCTTTAAGTGTGCACGGGTGTGTGTGTGTGTGGGGGGGGGGTATTCACATCATTTATGTTAATGAGAGTGTGGGGAGTGAGTTGGAGGGTGGGGTGGGCTGCTTTTAACTATGTAAAGCACTTTGTGCTACCTTTTTTTTTTTTTTTTGTATGAAAAGTGCTTTATAAATAAAGACTGATTGATTGAAACACACGGGAGCATCCATTACAGGGAGAGTGCGAAGTTGTTCAGCCGCTGGTTTCCTCTTTCTGGCGCAAAGTGGGCCAAACATAAAGAAGAGAGACGGACTCGCGACAGAAAAGCTGATCATTAAGCAGTTTCATGATTGAAGTAGCAACAGCAGAGGGAGAGAGAGAGGCAGTCGCTCCATATATCGGTTATTAAGCTTAACGTGGGAATGCTTTACAAACCATCAAAGATGAACTTATACACTAGCTTTACGTCTCTCTCAAATCATTGTTAGAAGTCCAGTCAAACAATGATTTATTGATTACACGTACGCGGGAAAGATCTGCAGTGCCACTCACTTACAGAGATCTCAACAAGGAAGCAGACATCACACTATTTTTGTATATTAAGGTCCAGCCTCACAATACGTTAGCAGATATCGTAATATACACCAGTTACAGTTAGACACATTTCCTTTTTTTAACTCTCTTGACTTCTATAACAATTAAAAACCCTCTTCACCGTCTCACACTCTGTGTGTTTCCTGCCGTTATTTTCTCCTCATACATGTCTCTGAAACATCCTGTGCTCATCTCACTGAACAGGTGTACGGGCACTTTGCAGGCCAAATGTCTCTAATCTTTGCCCTAGAAACAAGTCGAATATTTATCTTTGTCTGGAAGCGTGTTTGACCCTCAAAAGACTCAATGCCATCTCTCATGAGCACATTTGCAATGTGTGTATGAAAATGAGTACATGTATAACTACTTATTTAACACAAGCTTTGCACAAAGTACCACTAATAAAAGCCCGGTTAGAAGAATGTGTTTCCCACAACTCACTGCCTCTGTTTGTATCTCTGTCACTGCAGGACCAACGTGGAGCGAGAAGTCAGCGCTCTCAGGAGGCCGACAAACCTCACAGAAGAAAGAGAGAGAAAAAACACAGCTGTGACGAGTGTGGGAAGGATTTTACCGTAAAAGCTTCCCTAAAAATGCATCAGGTAATCCACACTGGAGAGAGACCATTCAGCTGTGACGAGTGTGGGAAGGATTTTACCGTAAAAGCTTCCCTAAAAAGGCATCAGGTAATCCACACTGGAGAGAGACCATTCAGCTGTGACGAGTGTGGAAAGTCTTTTATGCAGGCTTCACAAATAAAACGACACCAACTCATCCACAGTGGAGAGAGACCGTTCAGCTGTGGAGACTGTGGAAAGTCTTTTACCGAGTCTGGACACTTAAAAACACACAAACTCATCCACACTGGAGAGAGACCATTCAGCTGTGACGAGTGTGGAAAGTCTTTTATGCGGGCTTCACACTTAAAACGACACCAACTCATCCACAGTGGAGAGAGACCGTTCAGCTGTGGAGACTGTGAAAAGTCTTTTACAGAGTCTGGACACTTAAAAACACACAAACTCATCCACACTGGAGAGAGACCATTCAGCTGTGATGAGTGTGGAAAGTCTTTTATGCAGGTTTCACACTTAAAACGACACCAACTCATCCACACTGGAGAGAGACCATTCAAGTGTGATATTTGTGGAAGGTCTTTTCCCTCAGCTTCATACTTAAAAACACACCAGCTCATCCACAGTGGAGTTAAAGCGTACAGCTGTGATGATTGTGGGAAAGGTTTTACTCTCAGTAGCAGCTTACAGAGTCATCTAGTTACCCACTCTGGAATTAAGGCATACAGCTGTGACATTTGTGGAAAAACTTTCAGCCTGAAACAGAACCGAAATAAACACCTACGCATTCACACCAGACATGATGTGTACAGCTGTGAACAGTGTGGTAAACAGTTTGCTACAAACACAGAGTTACAACGTCACATGTTTACCCACTCTGAGGAACAACCTTATAAATGTGACTTGTGTGCGAAGACTTTTAAATCTCCACATTACCTGAAAGCACACCAAAAGATCCACACAAGAAAGTCTCTACAAGTGCAGTTACTGTGAGGTATGCTTATATATGTTTATATTTTTATCTTGTCAGCCGACTGTTTGAAACAACTCTGCTCATCAAATTGTGTTAGCATGTTAGCAATTTTACTGCATGGAAAAACACCTCTGAATGATTATTCAGACTCTAATCACAGGTTTTTAGTGATCGTGTTTGAGGATTGTATTACTGTTATTGTTAGGGATGGGTATCGTTTAGGTTTTATCCGATACCGGTGCCAAATCGGTACTTTTGAAACGGTGCCGGTGCTTAAACGGTGCTCAAACCGGTGCTTAAAGAATGGAGAACACAAAATTGGTCCAAAAACCTCTCATGTTCAGCTGTTTTTTTTTGTAAAAAGATAACAATGTTAGCCTTTTATGCAGCTATGGGGCATATATGGTATCACTCTTGGCTGGAAGCAGTGCTTAAACAATGGAAAAAACACAAACTTTGTCCAAAAACCTCTCATGTTCAGCTGTTTCCCTCTTTTTCTTTGGTTATTTTAGCCTTTTTGTCCAGGGTGAAGGGAGTATCTGCCATCAAACAAGAAGACAGCCGCATGTAGCTATGATGATGTTTGCTAGTTCACCTTACATGCATTAATGTAATAACGTGGTTAGCCTACTCAACGTAAATTACACGAACAACATTAAGCTACTCACGCAGAGAAGAACGGCTGCTGCTGCCATCATCATCATTTCTGCTACACTGACAGGGCTAGGGGCCAGGACTCTCCTCTTTGTGTTTTTGGGTATGTTGCTAACTCCGGGTCTGATAAAAGGCACCACCGCAGTAGATGCGCTCGGTGTGAGGTCTCGCAGCAAGCTATCAAATACAGCGCATTTCTTGGTTTTTGAAAAAAAAAAACAACGCTATGCGTCGCCAGGTGTTTCATCGGATTCGAGGTGTTATCTCCTTTGACAGTATCACAGTATCAGCTTAAAGCACTTGTTGCAGGCTGCTGAGTTTGCATCTTTTGCTGTGAAGTACAGCCAGACTTTTGACCGCTTCGCCTTGGGCATTTTTAATCAGTAGCTCTGCATAAAAGAACGTACGTACCTGGCCCCGCCTACTATCCTCGGAAACGTAAAATGATTGGCTAGAAGTGTATCACAGCTCAGGAAAAAAAAGCACCGAAATAAAGCACCGAAATGTGCGCTGCTTTTCGGTCTGGTTACTACCGTTTATGTCAGAACCGGTGCCATCATGGCACCGGACACCGGTACCCATCCCTAGTTATTGTAGAATTAAACTAGTATTAATTTAATGTTTTTACTCTTATCGTTTTTATAGCACATTAAATTGAGCTGAGTGTGATAATGTAAACAGTAAAATGCAATTGGACTTGGCAGAGATGCTCATTATTTCAGGCAATGTTCAGGATGAAAATGTTGAAGGACTGACTTACACTGTGTTTGTGTCTTTGTTTAGAAGCAGAGCGACACAGATGGATCCAGTTCTCAACCCTGTCATCACTGTGGGAAAGAGTTTTTTGTGACCTTTGTGGAAAAACTTTCAGTCATCAAAAGACCCTAAAAATACATCAACGTAGACACACTGGAGACAAAATGAACTACTGTAAAGAATGTGGGAGAGGCTTCACCACTTCAACGGACTTCAAACAATATGAACTCCTTCACAGTGGAGTTAAAAAGCACGTCTACGATCAGTGTGGGTCATCCTTCATCAGTGCACATCAGCTTCAAAAGCGAGTCCACACATGAGAAAAACCATACAAGTGCAGACACTGTGACAAAACCCTTTCACAATCATGTGATCACACTAAGCATGAACGCAGACGCATGAAAGAACTTCATCTGTAAGAGAGTTTGAGTAATCTCAGTTCATACTCCACTCACAAGCGATTCCATGTTACGAATAACCTGTTACGTCTTTGTTAGAGATTTTCTACATTATACATTATAACCAAATCTCTATAAAACAATATAATCAAGTAACCAAGTATGCCTTATATTTTGTGTGTTCATATATTTTCACATAACCAAGCCTATTGTTGAAGAATCACCTAACCAAGTCTATTGTTAAAGGAAAACTGATGCATTCCTTACCTCAGTGACTGAGATGTTTGACAGCATGATATAATGATGCATTCTTCACTTCAGTGTCTGTGATGTCAGATAAAGCATGATATACTTCTGTATTCTTATCCCAGTGTGTGAAAGATCAGATAAGCTGATTTAATGTTTAACCTCTTCCCTGACAGTTAAAAGAGGAAGTACTATGTAACCCATTTTTGCCTTATAAATAAAGCAAGCAAGCCTGTGCTCGGTGTGTTTTGTCTTCTCAGAGACATTCACCCGTGTGGGTGTCTTCTCAGAGACATTCACCCGTGCGCACGTTTTCTAATTACACTCTGAGTCGGTCTGCAGTTGTCTCATTTCTCTTACTTGTGTTTGAACAAATGTCTACCCCTGACATTTAATTGGTCCTTCGAGCCGGATAACTGACTGTTATTTTTAACGTCTAGTTTTCCACAGACGGTCTCCATCGGGTCCTGACGTCGTGACGCCTGCGCTGGAAGAAATCTGATCAGTAAAACGAAAAACCCGGACACGTGAATTCGATCTCCGGTCAGCGTTCGGCCTTCACGGCTCCAGGACCCGATGAGCACCGGATCAAAAAACGCAGCGCCACAGTAAGGTGAATATGAAACACTGCATTCCATCAAGCGCTAAAATACGTTGATATTGAGATTTTCCTTTAAAATAGTGTAAACCTGGTGAGCGCCGACAGATCTCAGTCCAGAAGGGACTTAGAGACAACAGGCAAGAGCGAATTCTAGAAGTCGCTATTAAAAGTTCCGGTTGCTCTGGGTAGCAGCTGTAACGGAACGAGTTCCGGTCGCTCTGGGAGTGGCTGCAACGGAACAGGTTGAAGGTGTTACATGAAATAGGCCTACGGAAAATCTCAATAAAAATTATAAAAACGCGCTTTGTTTGTGTTGAAATAGAGGAGTGAGTTGTTTTTACGACCCAATAAGCGGTCGAACCACTTCTCAAACTGTTTTCCTGTGTACACTCACGTATTGGTTAAAGTGGAAAAAGGGTTGTGCTTCATCACGTAAAATCAATAACCGCTCTCTCGGATAGCGGGAGAGTAGAAGGCTGTTATTGAAAACCCATTCCCACTTTTTCATGCCAAAGAAGGTGTCACAGTTCTGACGTAATTAGTTCAAAATGGGTAATTCTAAAACTAAAGTAAAATTAACAGCAGATGAAGAAAAGCTTGAAAAAAACTGTCAAAACGCAGGAAGAGTCAGTGCAAATAGGTGGAGAAATCCACATAAAATTTCTTGTCCAGCCTGGCAAGGCAAATGCAACCCAGAGTCAATAAATGCTTTAAAAACCGCTTTGCAAAAAGAGCTATATGAGGAAAAAAGTCAAAAGAAAGTAAAAAGCAGGACAAAGAAGGGACAAAAGAGAGATTAAATGCTGTAATTGTGGAAAAAAACGGGCACTTTGCTCGAGACTGCAGGAGTGTAATTCAGGAACAGGAAAGTGATGAATGACTAGCACGAGAGGAAGGAAGTGAAACAGATGAAGCAGAGGTTTACAATGTAGAACAACTACTGTTAGGTTCAGAAGACAAGCCAACAGTTGTAATATATGTGAAAGGTGTGCCGTTAAAAAATGTTTTGGGACACAGGAGCGTGTAAAACTGTTTTAACTGTAGAAGTCCCAAATGTAACATTCTCAAAAAACACTATAATTGTGAAATCAGCCTCAGGACATGTGACAAAACAGCATCTAACCGATCCCCTTTTATGTCACATAGAGATAGTGGCTGTGGCGGCAAAAATCAGTGCATTTATGACCCATCATGCCCAGATTGTATGAAATAAATAAAAGGAAATCATTCATATGAAGACCTTTTCTATAAAAAAAAAAGAGAGATGCATAAGGTAGATTAAGGCTGTGTCATTGTTCAGCCAAGGAAAGTGTGTGAAAAGATAAATGTTTCCATCCTGGAGGGTGGGTGAGACTGCAGCTCACTCACAGTCCCTGATGGATACAAAATAAAATATAATAATCTGAAGGTTGGATCTGAGATGAGGCAAACAGAAGACCAGTCTAAAACTAGGCACAAACCTGTTCAGAGAAAAAACAAATTTTGTAGAGATTGGATGAACTATAAATTATCTGTTTGCCGAGTAAGATGATCCTAACTATTAAATTGGCTCAGTAGTAGTATAGTGATATACACTAATAAAATATTGTGAGATGGACAATTGTTATGAAGTAGTCTGCATCAAGCTTAAAGGTTTGCTCAAACTCAGTATAATGAAATATGAGATGAAGAAAATAAAAGCAATATCTAAACCAATTAGGTGCATAGAGGCACTTAACCTGCTTGAAAACCTGTCATTTATCCTAGATAAATATTACTGAGATACAGAGCACATCTATAATAACAACTAATAAGCCAAACCCTGTAAGATAATAACTAAACCTGCAGGATTATGAAGCTGAATTAAATGTGTGGACACCGCTAAGTTGATAAGCATGTTACACATTTTCTTTTATTTTTTATTTATTGGTTTTTTTAGAACAGAGGCTGCATGCTATTAAAAGCGAACACATGCAGCTGTCTGTGAGCTCAGTTTCCCCTCACACTTCTGCTCTGTTTCTGGCAGCATTTTTCTTTGTCTTTTTGTATCCTGACTCATGTATGTTTTTGTTTGTTTTTGTTTTTTGATTATTTTGTTGGTTTGGAAACAAATTTGTGCCAATACTTGTGGATTATGGTGACACATAGTGATTAGGCATATGATTTACAAATGCATATGATTTACAAATGCCCAGTTTTAGAACTGTGAGCTATGAACAATGCAAAGTTTAGGAAAATATATATATATATACACAAAACAGAAAACTTCAAAGTTTGAAATATGTAAGACGTGTGAATTCTTTGAAAAACTAGAAGGTATTTAAAAATGCCTCAAGTGAAAATGAGATTCTCTAATGACACTCTGATAGTTAGGTCAGCATCAGGGCCAGAAGGCCTGTGAAACCAAAATAGCCCAACACTGTATGCAGAAACAACAATGGCAGAATGGATGACAAAGCTGTTTGAAAATAAAGAAGTGATTTTGAACAATCAGCTGCCGTGTGATCCATCTCCAGTCTCTTGCAGGTTGAACCCCGGTGATTGGATTCTGATTAAAGTCCTCCAGCGAAAAAATTGGAGTTCTCCACGGTGGGAGGGTCCCCATCAGGTGCTGCTTACTACACCAACAGCTTGCAAAATCGCTGAAAGACCTTCGTGGATCCATCAAAGTCACGTGAAGAGAGTGTTTGCACCACAATAAGACGCCGGTTCCCCCGACTCTCAAGTGATCCCCTGGTGAAGGAAAGGGCCGATTGGGTATACCCCGCCCTTTACCTTCTCGCCAGTGGTCTCCTCACTTGGAGCCCGGGTGTGCCTGGTCGCCCTGAAGAACAAACACATAATAAAGAGTGACCCATCCCACCAAAGAGAGGAACCAATGACAACACCGGGGACGCCTGGAATGCAGAGAGCCAGCATGATGAATCTAGGAGAAGAAGAGCCACCAGCCCCAGCCCCAAAGCTGTTATGCTTAAGTGCTTGTCACTTTCAACGGAAACGGTTCATGTGCCGCCTGATCTGTCTGGTGGCCGGTGTCATCTTAGGGGTGATGCTCTTCTGGCTGATACCTGGAAGAGCCCACAGAATAACACCAACTATTCCCCGTCTCAAGAGGTGGACCCATGACAATTCCCATCTAACTGAGATGACCCAAGATCACATTCACCCTTGGATGAACAATGCCTGGTACCGATACCTATACAACACCATAGAAGAAAAAGAATGTTATGTCTGTTCTCACATGCCTTCAACTTCAGTCTACCCCACCATATATGGTCGCATAATGGACAGTCACTGGCAAAGTGAATGTGCAGCAAGTTTTGCCAGCATTGGAAGACAACACTTTGCAATCGGCATGAAAGCTTCACTCCCAGGTGCAAAAGGCCTGAAGGATGGAACCTGTGACGACAAATTCTGGGTAGATATGACAGTAAAAAACAGAAATGCTTCTGTCCCTTTCCCTGTTTTTATGACCCATACAGAGAAGTGGCATCCTCTGTGCTTCTACCAAGCGGCAGGGCAAGGACGCCACCCCCTGGGCCATACCAGCAACTGCAACGCAACCTATGGAGGAGTAGGGTATGGGACAGTCAACCTAAATCAACAGACGTGCCAGAGAACTTCAAACTCTGGAACACCGGCGAGAAGGTAATCCACGCTCTGTTTCCTTGGACAGGAGTAGGAAAGCACGCACTACGAATAGAGACTTTAGACTATCGCTTTGGACTGCTTTTGAATGCTTCCACCCACATTGACAAATCACAGAATGAAGAAATTGATGCAATCCGCATCACTGTCATGCAACACCGAGTAGCTTTGGACATTGTTCTTGCAGAGAAAGGAGGTCTCTGCATACTGTTTAACAAGACATGTTGTACTTACATACCTGACAACATACACTCATTAAACATGACAAATGCTTTGAATGTTCTGAAACAACTAAGAGACGCTCAGCAACAGGACTACGTAACCAATGAGCAAGGCTGGTGGGACTGGTTGCTGAGCGGCTCCTGGAAATCTTTGCTGATTAAAGGCCTGTTGGCCCTATGTACTATGATGTTTCTATTTTGCATTTTTGCTGCTTGCATTATCCCTTGTCTGAGACGCATGGTGATGAGTATGTTTAACCGTACTTTAGGAAATTTTGTCTTGATCCAGAGGGATATGGAGGATCCCTATCGCCAGTATGATATGCTGAATATGGAGGAAAGAGTGGAAAATCCCTATTCTAGTCTTTACAGAACTGTTGTTTAAATACTTCACTGAATGGCATGCAAGTTGAAAATGTGATTTAACAAGTGACTATGCATTGATATAAACCTGTGAAATATATTAACATCAGGAGGGAAATGTTAGAGATTTTCTACATTATACATTATAACCAAATCTCTATAAAACAATATAATCAAGTAAGCCTTATATTTTAACCAAGTATGCCTTATATTTTGTGTGTTCATATATTTTCACATAACCAAGCCTATTGTTGAAGAATCACCTAACCAAGTCTATTGTTAAAGGAAAACTGATGCATTCCTTACCTCAGTGACTGAGATGTTTGACAGCATGATATAATGATGCATTCTTCACTTCAGTGTCTGTGATGTCAGATAAAGCATGATATACTTCTGTATTCTTATCCCAGTGTGTGAAAGATCAGATAAGCTGATTTAATGTTTAACCTCTTCCCTGACAGTTAAAAGAGGAAGTACTATGTAACCCATTTTTGCCTTATAAATAAAGCAAGCAAGCCTGTGCTCGGTGTGTTTTGTCTTCTCAGAGACATTCACCCGTGTGGGTGTCTTCTCAGAGACATTCACCCGTGCGCACGTTTTCTAATTACACTCTGAGTCGGTCTGCAGTTGTCTCATTTCTCTTACTTGTGTTTGAACAAATGTCTACCCCTGACAGTCTTGATTCCTGCTTTTAAGTAAATCTTGTAAACAGTACATTTGCATAACGACTGAAACCAGTCCAATGAATGAACAATGGGCTGTGAGGTCAATTTCTTGATCGTTAATAAGCAAATTCTTATGACCATTGGTCAATGGCCATGAGTACCATTCACAGAGTAAAAATTTGCATAATGATTATGAAGGAACTTGTTTTACTGTTACAATGTTCAAAAACATTTACTAAATTATCTCCTCTGTGCAAACATCAGCCTAATCATGCAGGACTGAAATCATTGCCATCTCTGGATCACAGTGAATCTGAAGAGACAGAAAGATCCTCTTCTGGTTTCAGGGTCAGACTTAAACCCTTGAGATCAGGCTCCAGAGTTCAGGTAGAGTCTCCTGATCTGATGAGGCAGCTATGAATGAAAATGTGCCTCGTTACATTTTAAGCTTTCTAAACTGTTCTACTGTAGTGTTCATGTTGAGTGGTTAGCTTTGTTCCAGCAGTTGAATCAAAAAATCTGTTTCCTGTTATCATGTTTTTAATGAATGCATCGATCCATGTTTTCTGCAGTTTTTTTTCAGCTTGTTTGTTATGAAATCCTGCAACAGTTAAACCAAAATTTTATATGTTAAATAAAGAAATGGTTTACTGACAAAGAGTTTGAGCCGTGATGTCATTTCCTGTATATCAGAGCAACACCTGAAGTTACCAATATTTAAAGTCATAGTCAAATTATGTGTCAGCATGACCTTGTGAAAACTGCTTGGCGCTGCTTCACTATGTTATCTGCTAACTGTTAGGGCGTAGAAGGACGAAACTCCCAGGAATGACCAGTGCCAGGACCTTCCTGATGCAGAGAGTTGTGTGTGTGTGTGTGGGGGGGGGGGGGGGGGGGTATAAAGGAGAAGCTGAGGCATCCCAAAGTTAAAGCTGGCATAACTGAACCTTAATGTTTGATGTGTGTTGTGGTTCTCTTGCGCGCAGTAATTAATAGCTTGAACACAGCAGAGCTTGATATAAAGACCTGGGTGACAACTAGCTTTCTGCCGCTGATTATACGTGGCCCTAAAATACCTAGAAATGTGGTATCTAACCAGATACTTGCTCTGGATTGCATTACCTTGGCCTCCAGTAACACCTTGGAGTAATATTTGACCAGGACATTAAACAAATATTTAGGGCTGTGTGATCGGCCGAGTTGGAAAAAGCAGGAGTAACAGGAATTATTAGAAAAACAGGGTTTTCATTCATTTAACCCAAAAATTATATTTACAAAAGTAATTAATGTTGAGCTCATAAAAAAGGTCAAAGAAACAAAACTGAACTCAGGCAAAGAACTGCAAACTTAACAAACCAAATGACTGCACAAAGAAATATAACTGACCTAAACATGAACTGACACAGAAGGGTATATATAAAGTCTGATCAGACCACTATGACACACGAGGAGTAACTAAACAAAACACAATTGTAAACAACAAACATGGCAGTACAGTCTGGTTTGTCTTTATCCTGTTTTCCTTCTCTCACCCCAACCGGTCGCAGCAGATGGCCCCGCCCCTCCCTGAGCCTGGTTCTGCCGGAGGGTTCTTCCTGTTAAAAGGGAGTTTTTCCTTCCCACTGTCGCCAAAGTGCTTGCTCATAGGGGTTCATATGATTGTTGGGCTTTTCTCTGTATCTACTGTACAATATAAAGCACCTTGAGGCAACTTTTGTTGTGATTTGGCGCTATATAGATAAAATTGAATTGACTTGGTTCCTTAGTAGGTCTAGAGGGGTTAAACTGCGTCCTCACATCTGCTTCATGAATATGAAGGGCTGTAGTGGGAGAAGGTGGTTTGAAATCCTCATAGGTGTGAAGTGAGGAGGGGGCTCCTGTGGGTGAAGTCTTTGATAGTGTAGATGGCTCTGTTGTGGGGGGAGCAGGGAAGGTGGGGGGATGATGGACCAAAGTGTATCTATTGTTGGGGAAGTCTCTATTGAGGTGTGAAAGCCGCTTGATGGATCATCAAACCGACAGTAAAAGTCGTTGAGGGTGTTGGCCAACAGCAAGTCGTCAGTGGAGTGGGGCTGTGTGCTTCCTGAAGTGAAAATCTGGCATTTAAACATAAATAGGAAAAACTCGCTCACAGCTGACTAATGAACATTTGCATGTATGCTTAAGAACTGCATTGACCCCATTTCACCCAAGTAGGGATGGGTACCGGTATCCGGTGCCATGATGGCACCAGTTCTGTCATAAACGGTAGTAACCAGACCGAAAAGCAGCGCACATTTCGGTGCTTTTTTTCCCCTGAGATGTCATATACTTTGAATTCTAGCCAATCATTTTATGTTTCAGAGGACAGTAGGCGGGTCCAGGTACGTACGTTCTTTTAGAGCAGAGCTACAGATTAAAAATGCCCAAGGCAAAGCGGTCTAAAGTCTGGCTGTACTTCACAGCAAAGTATGCAAATTCAGCAGCCTGCAACAAGTGCTTTAAGCTGATACTGTGATACTGTCAAAGGAGGTAACACCTCAAATCCGATGAAACACCTGGCGACACATAGCATTTTTTTTAAAAGAGGATGACGATGGCAGCAGCAGCCGTTCTTCTCTGCGTGAGTAGCTTAATGTTGTTCGTGTATAATTTACGTTGAGTACTCTAGCCACGTTATTAAATTAATGCATGTAAGGTGAACTAGCAAACACCGTTGTTGTTACATGCAGCTGTCTTCTTGTTTGATGGCAGATACTCCCTTCACCCTGGCCAAAAAGACTAAAATGACCAAAGAAAAAAATGGAAAACAGTCAAACATGAGAGGTTTTTGGACAAAATTGGTGTTTCTCCCATTGTTTAAGCACTGCTTCCAGCCAAGAATGATACCATATATGCCCTCTAGCTGCAGAAAAGGCAGAATTTTTTTTTCAAAAAAAACAGCTGAACATGAGAGGTTTTTGGACCAATTTTGTGTTCTCCATTCTTTAAGCACCGGTTTGAGCACCGTTCAAGCACCGGCACCGTTTCAAAAGTACCGGTTTGGCACCGGTATCGGATAAAACCTAAACGATACCCATCCCTACACCCAAGGTTTAAAATTCTGCCTGCAAATGTCAGAGGTGTACTCGTCTGTGTCCATATTTTCTCCAGCATACGGGGGATTCCCATCATAATGAGTCTTTTGGTAAGAGGTGATAAAGAACCTAATCAAAATTTTCCATCCAAATTCCCTCCATCTTTGTGAGGTAGTGCATTTCCATTGTTGTTTCCATATTTGAGTCCATTTATCCTGTGTTATGCACACTAGTAGTAGTAGTAGTAATAGTAATCCAGTCTAGAAGTAATAAATTAATGAACAGCATCACTCTGAGACGGGATATTTTGAGATGTTTAGAGATATTGCGCATATGAAATAAAGCAGCTCTACATATTTGTATAATGTCCTGGTCAAATATTACTCCAAGATTCTGACAGTGCTACTGGAGGCCACGGTAATTCCATCCAGAGCAAGTATCTGGTTAGATATTATATTTCTAGGAATTCCAGGGCCACGTACAATCAGCAGCAGAAAGTTAGACATCACCCAGGTCTTTATATCTTTAAAACATTTCAGCAATTTAATTAATTGGTGTGTGTTACCTGGTTTTATGGATAGACAAAGCTCAGTGTCATCTGCATAGCATCTACTGCAGGGGTCCCCAATCTCAGTCCAGTGTCCCTGCAGGTTTTAGATCGCACCCTGGGTCAACACACCTGTATCACATGATTAGCTCATTACCAGGCCTCTGGAAAACTTCGGCTGTGTCCCAATCAAGAGACCGCTCGCTTGAAGTACGCGCACTACGTACGGTGCGTACTATAAGTACGAGAAGTGCGGAAGTGAGAGGCTTGTGAAATGGGACGTTCTAGCCTTCATTGCGCTAGCAACCATGATACTAACCACGAGAAACGTTACATACAGCTTTGTTTGACAGAAATGAAGGAGAAAAATGTTTTGTTAGTCATTCGTTTTAGTCATGACATCACTCTGATTAGTTGAGTATCTGAGGCTGAGACCACGGGACTGTAAAACATGATTGTTGGGCTTCATTTCTGTGCTGAACTGTCATTTAAGATTAGTTAGTAATAACAATTAGATCACGTTGTTCATGAGACTGAAATCATCTCACTGTTGGGGAGAGAGAGGGGGAGCGAGAGAGCGAGAGAGGGAGAAGAAAGTATACAAACACATAACATCCTTATAGAATATGATGTTACACTATAGATCACATATAAACAATTACAGCAATATGATGCAACAAACACAGCAGTGCTACTGATCCAAAATACTCAAAGCTTCATAGAACTGAAACAAACATTTATTTTTAGCTCCATTCTGCTGCTGATACAGACTTTAGGTTTCTGAACATTAAACTTGTTGCTGCCTTTCATAGTGTGTAACTTGAAGGCCCTGAGTACTTTCTCCCACACTGAAAACACTGGAATGATAAAATTATTTGAACATTACCTAATAAGACTGATTCAGGACAGACAGTTATGTTAAACTTTCCTAGCAGTCCTTCACAAACAGGGAACAGTCAGTCTATTCTCTCCATCTGTCAGCTGCTGCTGGCTCTTCCTCCTCCTCTTCCTCACACACTGCTGAGTTTGTCCTGGTGGATCATCAGGGGTGCAAAGCCTCACAGATGATGTGCAGCAGTGGGTCCCTCAGTCTGTCCTCACTTTGGACACTTGCAGTCGTCACACATGGAAATCAAATGTGTGATAAGCTGCAGGATTCAAACACAAGTGTAACTTATAAACACATGTTCATACTTTTATTCCACAATCAGAGAGAAACGGAGAGAGAGTGCAGGACAGACAGACAGGTGACAGTCTCAGGTGTACACACTGCTACAAAACAGGAGGATTTAGTGTTTGTGTTATTACGAGTGTAAACAAGAAGAGTTCCCAGATGGTACAGTGGACACTGTTAAGATTCAAAGTTGAGGAAGGAGAGTACACACCACCCATGGTCCAGAGGATCTTTGGTCAAACAATGATTTTAATGAATACACGTGTGGGAAGACACTCTGTACGCAGACAGCCAGTAGTCCTCGACTTAATCAAAGCATGAACAGATATTTTATAGCATCAGGGTTGGTTTACTGACGCCCCTTCATACGTCACAGACAGGATATATACATACGTCAAATCAAAACCACAATAACCTTTTAACACAGTTTAAAAGAACATCGTCTTCCATCTTCATAACAGGTGCATCCTGTCACTGCCGGATGCTCGCTTGTCATCCTGACACCTCAGCAGCAGTTCTGCGACAAACTCTTGTTGCAACCCCAGCAAAACATGATTAAACTTTCACCTATAAATGATTCTCTAACTAAGTGTGTGTCTGCGTCTGTGTGCTAACCACAATTGCACCCTGTTTCACCTCGCGACTAGCTCCTGACCCCTCACCAGACAGAGAGACAGAAACCACTCTCGTATATGTAATAATCGAACTGAAACTATGGATATGACTTTTACTAAATAAATGTTTTAATCAAGAACCTCTACTAAACATAATAACTGTGTGCATAAGCATCTTAAGGCCTTCTTAAAGCTATCTGTTACATTGTTAAAGCAATGATCATACTGCAGATTATATTATGCTGGTCAAATACTTTTTGTTCATCCCCACAATCCCCCTTTCGACCTCTGGAACACCAGAGGTCGCAATACATTGTGTCCTCGCTCAGCAAATCAGACAACCTCATGTCATCTAATTGGTCCGGTAATAAACACCAGCTCCCCTTCGAGAACACTCCATGTGTAAGCTTAGGTTTTCTCGGTCCCTCTCTGCAGGCCTCGAGATCTCCAGGATCCTCGCCCCTCCTGTGGACGCCGAGATCGATCTTCTGCAAAGGAAACAAAACACCTTTTCCTGCATCTCCCTAACTTATCCTATTTGGGACTCTTTAATCAAAAGCCTGATCCTAATTATCTTCTTAACTTATTGACTTGTATTTATATATATTCTTCAACGTTACTCATCACCTTAAAACTCTTTAAGCCCTGCTTTTGCTCGCTCTATTTTTCCCTTATCTGATCCTCAACATCCTGTGCACAAATTGTCGCTGCTGCAAGTTCCTCTACTCTAAAAGATCCAAAAGAAAACAACCACTTTAATCAATTAAGTTTAAGCATATAAGCAATTACTCCTGTATACATTTCATCATAGCTAAATGCTGCCTTGAAACAACTCCTATGTGTTAACTTCATTTTAACCTCACATTTCCTATGTTATAACCTGTTTTGGTATAGCCTTTTTATTTCATTTTGCTCCTTTTAATGTAACAATACCTCCTAATTCTAGTTTATCAGACTTAACCAAAATATATGCTTTCCTTCCTCTTTGGTCCTTCTTTAAGTTCAGTTAAAAGCTAAATGAATTTAAGGCCTTTTGCCTGGAATCAATACTGTCATGTGTGTTTCTTAACTCTGTGTCTGTAAGCGTGTGCAATCCTTCATGAACTCATATTATCCTCACAGTAGATTGGCTAATCATAGCGCTAGCCAAAGGCTCGTGACCCTCCAGAGACAAATTTGAGCCACAACTCCTTTAAAAGCACAAAATGCAATATGTATAAAAATCATTTCTACGTAGAAGCTCCCCCTTTATCCTAAAGATAAACCTATGTAATATCTGTATGTGTACGCCTACATTATAACCACTTCTTCTAAAGATCAAAAAAATCAAACCTGTTCTACTCCTTCAACCCTCACTAATTTTCCCTCTAAGATTTATTCACAGCTTTGAAAAACCGGCATTGTATCTTCTAAACAGGATTCAGTTCTGTCATGGTCCTGGGCCATGTTGGCCCAGTATTCTTGGTTCCTTGTATTTTCGCTCCTTATTTAGGCCAGGTTTTCTCAGGTGTCCTGTTTAGTGTTCCCTAAGTGTTTTTTCCCTTTGTGACTCTTACCCCCTTGTGCCCCTCTGTGTATTTATGAGCTCTCGTCTCTCTTTGTGTTTATTCCATGTTTCCCCCAGCCTGTTATGTCTGTGTTCTCCCCGTGCTTTCTCTCCTCCTGTCTGAACCTCTGTGTACTTCCTGTTTTACTTTGACAGTCTCTCGTCCGTATGCGTAATGTTGTGTTCACTCCTGCCCTGTCTCGTTATGTTTATCAGTGTCACCTGTGTTCCCCACCTGTGTGTAATCTCCCTGTGTTCTCTGTGTGTATTTCCCCGGACCTCCCTGCATCCTCGTTTCTGGTTTGTGTTATTAGCTTACCCAGTTTAGGTTGTTTTTCCACCAGTGCTGTTTTGTGCCCACCGTTGTAAATAAATATTCACCTGCACCAGAGCTGCCGCCTTTTGGGTCCTTTTCTACAACTCCACACGGCTTGCCTCGCAAACCGTGACAAGTTCACTTTTAATCCTTTAACCTTAACTTAAAAATAACAGTTTCAGTTTTACCATATCCAAATGATCAAAAACCCAAAAGTTCCTAAAATGATCCTAAATTATTAAACAATTAAATTAATAAACCCTAAACCCCCCTTTATCTTGATACATTTCATGTGTCAAGATACTATACAAAACTTAAAAATGCTCAGTTTCCCCACTCATGATCCAATGTATGTCATAAAATAAACTTAAAACAGAACAGTTATCAGTCATGTGTTTCTACAATTAATGGTAATTGAGTTACATCAAAAAAATATTTCCCCTTTAGCATTTGGCATTCTCCCAACAATATACTATAATCCCATAATCTAACCCCAGTCAACAAATTTTCTCTGGTAAAAACAATTGTTTGTCCACATTAATTCATCCTCACTCACATTCAGTCACACATTCACTCACATCCAGTCACACCATGTATTTGCTGATAGTCGAGCTTCCCGCACGATCAGATACTCCACCCTCAGCAAAATGAGCTCAGTCATTTTTTATTTTCCATAGGAAAATATTTCTTTATGCTTTTGGACTGGATTGACTCGCATAAAATCCTTTTTACAGGGACTTACGACCTGAATAGTCCCCACAGGTAGCTCTCCTCAGCCAATTGTAATCTGGAAAGCCGCCTTATATTTGCTCTTCCCGAGAATTTTCAGCGCCGTTATTCACTGTTGCAGGCCTGCTTAAAACAGAAATGAAAAATAGAGCTGATTGTTAGCTCATAAAAACAAAACAAAATCACCTGACAGGTTTTCTTTAAGTGCACTGTTACAAAATAATGGGCCCCTCCCAGACATGTCCATGTTTCCTAAAACTCCCTCTATTAAAAACAAAAATAACAACAACAACCTAACTGACAGAAATAACCCATCACCACAACAACCTTAAACACACAAGTCTTGCCACCACATAATTTCACCTCCTCAATACACCAAAAGTCTCATTAAAACCACACAATTTGCACACAAAAATCACCCCCTTATGCTCTGTAACATACTTCAATTCAGCATAAAACATAACCCCCTTTGTCATATGGCTTCTTCTATTCCTCAATTACAAACACAAATGTATTTTATTAAACATTCACACCATTGTATCATTCATACAAAATAGCAAGCTGTTCTTCATTGCATATGTTTGTGTTCTTAGCCAGGTTTAATCTCTATCTCTGCATTAAACTCCATGAGCTTGTCTTGTCTTTATAAGTTTAATGCATTTCCTGTTTGTGTGTGTGAATTTGCATATGGTGCTTTTGCAGTGTGTCAGACTCCTGCACAATTCTCCACTTAAGCCGTCAGTTTCTTTCCCAAATTTGCTAACCCAAATTTTAAGTTCCCACCTTATTCCTGCTCCTCAGCCAGAAGCTAGGGCCCACTTGTCAGGTTTATGGAGACATGGCGCTGTAAACAATTCAACCAGAAACTTGCCTTGGCATGTCCAGTCAAGTTAACCTACAGGTCTCTTCCGACCGCTGCACGTGGAAAATTGATCCAGATCTGTTTCGCCCCTATAGAAACACAACTGAGACATTTTCATTATTATCATATGTACTTAAACTACCCTTTTCCCTCTCTCTGGTCAGAGGTCCCAACTTATGTTATGTATATACGTGTAAGCAGGTCTTCATTGCTTTTCCTATGTATTTTGTTAATGTTCAGTGAGTGTAAGCTGCTTTCTTCATTGCCTCTATATGTTATAGTCAAGTTTAATTCATGCATCTTTTCCCTGATTTCTTAATTCAAAACTATCTCACTTCTGATCCTTTCCAGAAATAATTTCACATGTAACACTTTGTCTATGTGTGTTTTCTATTCTTGTTTACCTCTTTGTTTGTGACGGTGGACATCTCTAAACCATCATGAGTTCAAGCTTCACTTTCAGTCCAATTACACCCTGTATTCTCACAGTCGAACTCGTCCGGCTTCACCTCTCACTGGTCACTGTCCTCTTCTCTCAGTGTCCTTTTGTTGTCTTGAATTCCAGCAAACACAGTCTGTTTCTTCTCTGTTTCTCTTCAGTATTTTCCTTTTGGATCAAGTCCCAGCCTGGCAAAATACCACATTCAGTGCCTTTAAACAGTCATGTCACACTGTTCTTACCAGCCTGCTGTCCACCGTGCATGTTTCATCACGTGGTTTCTTCTTTTCTGTTGATCCTCTCAGTCATCTCTTTCAAGATTACTCCAAGCATGGCAAATCTGACAATCAGTGTCCAGTGCTTTACCACCGTTCATTATCCCACTGTTCAACTGCCCAGCCTGTAATTTACAGTACATGTTTCCACCTCGTGGTTCCTTTCATGCTGCTGCTGGTGTCGTCAGTGTGGTTTCCGTTGCACTGTCTTTTGCCTGCTATTAATTCTTCTCAAGTCCACGATGTTCTGTCGGTCTTCATCAGGAGATTAACTGTCCTTTGAGCTTCTTCTCAGGATGGGGACAAGTGCGAGGTCAAGCTGTAAAATTTTAAGCCAAAATCTGGCCTGTTTTCTCCCAATTATGCTACTCTAGTGGTTTTGGCGCCGTACTCAAAATTCCAGGTTGAGAGAAGTCCACCTTCATTTATCTGTAATCTGTGTTGACACACTAAAACATACAATTAATATCCTTTTCATTTCTTTTCTCAAAACCTCCATTCGCTTTATCTGCCTAGAGTTTAACTCATCTGTTTCTCTCTCTGGGTGCTCACTCGTCACCTTATATGGGCATGCAAACTTCCTGTCACCCACACCATTTCCTGTTACACACACACAGCACGCAGCTGCTCTGAGCAGCTCAAGCTGCTTTGCTGTTTCTCCAGGCTAATCAAACTTATTTTGTATTTACAATCTACAAACCCTCTGTAATTCTACTAACTTTTGACCTAAAATGTAGCATCATTCACACAATGATTTCATAATCCTCTCACACACACCTTTTAAATAAACTAAACTCTTATAACATCACTCATGCATCTCTTAAATTAAAAACACTTTCAAACTTTAAAACATCCTACTTTACATCACCAAAGAAATACCTCTCACACCTTTATTCATCATTCAAAACCTTCTAGTCACCGCATTCACACAAGAAATTGAAAAAATAAAACACACCAGCAACTATTGCTGGAGAGAAGTTACTACTGAAAGTAATATGTTAATCTTAAGTATACACAGTGCACTCAATATATTTATATATCTACATCCAACTTCAGTCAATTACTATACATCCACTACAGCAACTCAAAACTTTATTTATAGTCCTCTAATAAACATGAATGGCATTTTAAACACACACTCAACAATGTTTGCAGCAGTATTTGTAAAACCAACTGTGGCTTAAACAGTTCACTGCTTACTAATTCGCATTATTAAGCATGTTCTGATTTTATCTGTTTTGATTTTATATACTGTTTTGATTGTTTGTTTGTTAGTTAGTTTATTTGCTTGTTTTAATCAATTTTAAATCATGCTTTTTATTTGTTCTTGTTTCTAATGTCTCTGTAAAGCACTTTCAATCACCTTATTGTTCAATTGTGCTATACAAATAAACTTGCCTTGCCTTGCCTTGCATTTTCACACTCACACACACACATCTAAAAATAGCAGCAGGCAGTCAGTGCATTACTGACTCGACACACAGAGATCTCTCACACCAAATTTTATTATTCTATATTACAACGACGTCTTATATTTACAACCACTGTCAGATCTGTCAGCTTTAGCGCCTACACAATTTTAGACAAATTTAAAATAACCGCCCAGCGGATAAACTCCCTGAGTTTTTTGCGACCAATTAACCAGTATCAAGACTTTAACTGTTTCTGGCCTCATTTCTAAAATCCCTAACTCAATTTAAAAGTGTCCAACACCCAAGGTCCAACCTTTGCTGCCCAAAAAAGCGCAGATACCGTTCCAAACGGTAAGGAGACTCTAACTCCTAGCTATTTTGGAGGTTCCCAAGTTCTCCCCGGTTGCCAACCGTACTAACCCTATTCGCCGATAGGTCAGGGCCAAGCGTCCTTGGCCGGGAGGGAGCATTACCTCCGAGAACTGCGCTTCCTAGCAGACTCTAACTGCCGTTCTAGAATAATTTATAATACTTTGAAACAACAATCAACACCCGAAACAAGTGTATAACTGAGGCAGGTGCAACCTAGTGGTCAAATGGAGACTCCAACTCACAAAATGACCGCTCAGGTCCACTCTTATGACCAAATTTGGACTCTAACCAACACAATAACCAATTCCCTACCAAACTACTTGAGACTCTAACTCAATTTCTTTGGGACTTCAACCCAGTATTTAAACTTTTCCTGGCAGACTCTAACTCCTTTAGCAGACTTTACTGCTTTCATTTCTTCATTCTTCTTAGCAGAACTCTAACTGCTTCAACTCATGAGATTTTTCATCAAAATCAAAACAGACATCCACCAGTAACTTCAGTGAGTAGACTTAAATTTTATCATGTCCAATTTGGCACACTTTGGAAATAATTCAACAGGTAGTGCCTTACCTTTTGGATAAGCCGGCTTATGCCCACTCACTTCGACCACTGGAATTCATGTCTGCCCGTCAGACCACCTCAGAGACCACCAAATTTCTCCATCTAAACCTCCAATCCTCCCTCCTCAACCACCGGACGAGCCCCCAAATGTTAAGATTCAAAGTTGAGGAAGGAGAGTACACACCACCCATGGTCCAGAGGATCTTTGGTCAAACAATGATTTTAATGAATACACGTGTGGGAAGACACTCTGTACGCAGACAGCCAGTAGTCCTCGACTTAATCAAAGCATGAACAGATATTTTATAGCATCAGGGTTGGTTTACTGACGCCCCTTCATACGTCACAGACAGGATATATACATACGTCAAATCAAAACCACAATAACCTTTTAACACAGTTTAAAAGAACATCGTCTTCCATCTTCATAACAGGTGCATCCTGTCACTGCCGGATGCTCGCTTGTCATCCTGACACCTCAGCAGCAGTTCTGCGACAAACTCTTGTTGCAACCCCAGCAAAACATGATTAAACTTTCACCTATAAATGATTCTCTAACTAAGTGTGTGTCTGCGTCTGTGTGCTAACCACAATTGCACCCTGTTTCACCTCGCGACTAGCTCCTGACCCCTCACCAGACAGAGAGACAGAAACCACTCTCGTATATGTAATAATCGAACTGAAACTATGGATATGACTTTTACTAAATAAATGTTTTAATCAAGAACCTCTACTAAACATAATAACTGTGTGCATAAGCATCTTAAGGCCTTCTTAAAGCTATCTGTTACATTGTTAAAGCAATGATCATACTGCAGATTATATTATGCTGGTCAAATACTTTTTGTTCATCCCCACAACACATGTGTGACTCCTGTGATTAAAGCATCTTTCTTTCAGCTTAACGAGTGAACCGTCAGCTCGTTCAAACACACGTTAAAGTCCGTTTGGCTCGACACCACCGAACAGAGGCAGCAATATAACATAGCTAACATTAACAGTGCAGTGAATCCTGCTTGTGCCGTGATATTCATGACTGCAAACCGAGCAGCATCACTGACTTTCAGCTTGTTGTGTTTGTGGATATATGACTGACTTTAATTATCCACAAAATCATCAGATTCTCTGTAAGATTAAGGTCAGCTATTGAACGGCGTATATTTTAAAGTAAAGGCTTTAAAACCAAGTAAATGCTGAAAGTACAAACATGACTAATGCCACATAACTTTGCCGACATGTGGCCAACAGTAATGTTTTAATGTTCTTCATTATTAAACATTTGCACATAAATAAGTGATATATTATTCAGTACTTACTTTTATCAGTTTACTCCTTGGCCGCTCCGCTTCTGCCGTCTGCGGCAAAATTATCCACACCGACTGCCATGCTATGAATTGTGGGATATATTGGGCCACGAAGTCTACACCGCCACAGCCTTAAATTTCAGGGAAGTGAAGGACGCATTTGAGGGCCGCATTTCGAGCAGCCTTTGAATTGGGACAGCCTTCATCGCGTCGCTGTGATGTAATCGGCCTTAAAATGCGGCCTTTAAGGCTGCAGACCCTGAATTGTGATACAACCTCAGTGAGAGAGAAAGGTGACTGAGGAAGAAATATTCAATGCATCATGGGAAACCCCCAGCAGCAACCACCTATTGCAGCATACCTAAGGGAAGATTCAGGGTAGCCTGTCTAGCCATAACTATATGTTTTAGTAAAAAGGGAAAGTTAAGCCTAAACTTAAAAGTAGACACAGTGTCTGCCGCCTCAATCCCAACTGGGAGACAGAGGGGCCAAAAAACTGACGTCTCTACCTCCCATTCTACTTTTAAATACTAAAGGAACAAGAAGTAAGCGCTGTCAGTATTCTTGCTGCAGCAATTTTAGATTAACTGAAGGTGTCTCAGCGAGTTTTTCGGACATCCTGATAGTAGCAAATTACAGTAGTCCAGTCTAGAAATAATAAATGCATGGAGTAGTTTTTGAGTGTCACTTTCACAGGATACTCCCAGAAGATGGAAGAACAGCTCTCAGCCAACAACCCAGCGTCAGTGTGGAGGGGCCTGCAGGAAATCACCAGCTACAGACGCCCCCCACCCACTGTTGAAGAAAACAAAGACCTCGCCAACGAGTTAAACACATTCTACTGCAGGTTTGAGACGGACCGACTCCCACGCCTCACCCTCCCCTCCCCAGGGACACTACTTCAGACACTGACCCCCAACACACCTTCCATCTCTCCCCCCTTCACCCTCACCCTCCCCATTCCAGTCTCAACGACCAAGTGAGGCTGGGGGAGATCACCTCTGAAACTCGGTCCCTAAGATTCACATCATGACGTCCAGCCGAAAAATCAGCTGTCATGTCAATATAGACCAACAACTTCTGAAGAGAGGCAGTGCCAACAAAGGAAACTCTGAAACTGAGCAACTCAAACCACAACTTTAAAAGATTATTTTCCAAAATTAATATTTTTTATACACACAAACACAAATCAGAATGTTTAATACCAACAGCAACTTTGTTAAAAAATTAAAAGATTTTAAAGATGATCTTATTTTTTCATAAATTTCAGGTCAGGATTTTCAGTAAGCTGCAGGAACCCTGTTTAGTGTCAGAACAGCCAAGTCTCTGAGAACATTTGTCACGTCAGTTTTTGGTTTGATATACAGGAAATGACATCATGGGTCAAACTCTTTGTCATTAAACCATTTCTTTATTTAACATTTCAAATTTGTTTTAACTGTTGAAGGATTTCATAACACAAACAACCTGAACACACAAAAAAAAAAAAAAACACCCAACAAAAACACATGGATCAAAATACATTCAATAAAAACATAAGAGGAAACAGACTTTTTGATTCAACTGCTGGAACAAAGCTAACCACTCAACACCAACACTACAGTAGAACAGTTTAGAAAGCTTAAAATGTAACGAGAGGCACATTTTCATTCATAGCTGCCTTATCAGATCTTTACAGGAGATTCACTGTGAACTCTGTGGAGCCTGATTTCAAGGGTTTTAAGTCTGACCCTGAAACCAGACGAGGATCTTTCTGTCTCTGCAGATTCACAGAGATGGGAGTGATTTCAGTCCTGCATGATCACGCTGATGTTTGCACAGAGCAGACAATGTGGTGAATATTTTGGCACATTGGTAACAGTGAAACAGTTTATTAGTAACGTGGGATCGTTTGTGTTCGGAGTATGAACTGAAATTCCTGAAGCTCTTGTCACACTGGTCACAGCTGTAGTTTACTTCCATGTGTGTACGTTCATGATAGTTACGATTAGTTGATTGTGAGAAGCTTTTGTCACAGTGTCTGCACTTGTATGGTTTCTCTCCTGTGTGGACTAATTTGTGTTTTTTAAGGTGAGTTGCAGTGGTGAAGGATGACCCACACTGATCACAGACGTGCTTTCTAACCCCATTGTGATAGAGTTCGTGTTGTTTTAACTCACTTGTTGTGGGGAAGCCTCTCCCACATTCTTTACAGTAGTTCATTTTGTCTCCAGTGTGTCTACGTTGATGTCTTTTTAGGGTGATTTGATGTCTGAAACTTTTCCCACAAAGGTCACAACGAAAGTCTTTCCCACCACCACAGCGATGACAGGGTTGAGAACTGGATCCATCTGTGTCGCTCTGCTTCTAAACAAAGACACAAAGACAGTGTAAGTCAGTCCTTCAATATTTTTATTGCTAACGTCACCTGAAAATGACAAAAAACAAAACATCATCTGTGTCAACATCCAGGACTAAGACAAGACATAAAATAACATCCATTTACTTTTTGCATTATAATACTCAGCTTAATGTGTTGCAAAAACTATAATAGAAACAATACTACAATAACACTAATATAATTCTCAACTGCTACCACTAAAATACTGTAATTCAAATCTGAATAATCACTCAGAGCTGCTTTTCAATGCAGCAGAAATGCTAACACGTTGCTAACAGATGTTTCAGAGAGTCTGACTAAAAGCACAACATAAAAATAAAAATACATACCTCACAGTAACTGCACTTGGAGAGTGTCTTTCTGGTGTGGATCTGTTGGTGATCTTTCAGGTATTATGGAGTTTTAAAAGTCTTCTCACACAGGTCACATTTATAAGGTCTCTCCTCGGAGTGGGTAATAATATGGTTTTGTAAGTTTGTGTTTGTAGCAAACTCTTTGCCACACTGACCACAACAGTACACATCATGTCTGGTGTGAATGCGTAGGTGTCTGTTTCGGGTCCCTAGCCGGCTGAAAGTTTTTCCACAAATGTCACAGCTGTATGCCTTAATTCCAGAGTGGGAAACTAGATGACTCTGTAAGCTGCTACGCTGAGTAAAAGCTCTGCCACACTGATCACAGCTGTATGCTTTAACTCCACTGTGGATGACTTGGTGTTTTTTTAGAGCATCCTTCCAGGAAAAAGTCTGTCCACACAAGTCACAGCTGAACGGTCTCTCTCCAGTGTGGATGACCTGATGGTTTTGTAGTGAAGCCTTCCTAAGAAAATCCTTCCCACACTCGTCACAGCTGTACACTTTAACTCCACTGTGGACGAGTTGGTGTTTTTTTAGACTACCCTTCCAGGAAAAACTCTTTCCACACTCGTCACAGCTGTATGGTTTAACTCCACTGTGGATGCGTTTATGATATTCCAAGCTATCCTTCCGAGAAAAACACTTCCCACACTGATCACAGATGTACACTTTAACTCCACTATGGATGAGCTGGTGTGTTTTTAGGTGTCCATGTTGGCTAAAATCCTTTCCACACTCATCACAGCTGTATGGTTTAACGCCACTGTGGAGGAATTGGTGTGTTTTTAAGCTTCCAGAGTGGGTAAAAGACTTTCCACACTTGTCACAGCTGAACGGTCTCTCTCCAGTGTGGATGAGTTGGTGGGTTTTTAGTGAATCCTTCTTAGTAAAATCTTTCCCACACTCGTCACAGCTGTATTTCTTCTCCCCCTTTCTTCTGTGAGGTTTGTCGGCCTCCTGAGAGCGCTGACTTCTCGCTCCATGTTGGTCCTGCAGTGACAGAGATACAAACACAGGCAGTGAGTGAAATGTAGGGTTGAGCATCATCACTGATTTCGATTCGGGGAAATTTTGGCTCAGACAGTCAGAAATATTAGAATTCTGATCACTATGTACTTATCCATATTTTATATTTCTAAAATGAAAGCTGACATGTGTGAGACTTCAACAGAGGTGTAAGCATCACAGCAGATGCCTTTGTGTCAAAGTAACTGAGGATAAAACAGAAAAACATGAAGGAGAATTTTCTGGCCTGGGTTTAAAAATATTCTGCAGTGGATCAAACACGAAAGAAAACCATTAATCAACATATGAACATTACCTGATGCTGCTGAAGTGAAGCAGAGCAAAGTTACAGACGTTTTATTACAGACACAGCTCAGCTAAGCATTTTGAAATTTTGCATAATTTCAAAAACTTTACATTTGTTCTGTATTGAACAGCAGAAATTAGGCTTTGTTGCTGGGAGTGAAAAAAAAAAGAGAAACAAAAAGCAAAACAATAACAAAAAAGAAACAGCACCCGGCAGCGCTGTAAACAACAGTCTTCTTTTGCTGCTGGTTCAGTCAGTTTTGTTTGGAGAGTGACAAAACCTGCAGCTTCAGAACCTAGCGCCAAGAAAGATGTAAACATAAAGGAACTGAGAACGCATCAGAATCAGTGAGCAGCCGGCTTTCAGCCCCGACGGCACGGACGTCTTTGTGCAGAATCCGTGCACATGCTCTCATTTACTGTTTTAGCCGTTTGGTGGTTGTTGAAATTTTCTGAGGTTTAACCTGAGATTCTGGCGTTTTGGGCAAAATTAATTTATATTTAAAAATCAAGTCAGGATTTTAATGAATTGATATCATGTTATCCAAGCTACAATCAATTTTAATCGATAATCAAAACCCAGTGAAATGCAGTCGTGGAACAAACTGTCATTACTTGAAGCTTTTCAACAGTCCTCTTTGGTGACATCTGCTGGTCAAAATATGAAGAGCAGCTTGAATCTACAAATTATAATGAAGCGCTTCATTATGTTTAGTATCATGTGACAGTTCTATCTGATATCAGGCTACTGTTGTGTTGCTTTGCACATGTATTTTCTGTGTGATTGAAAAGGTTTTGAAATTTCATTAATAAATAATTTTGATGAATATCCTTATTTAAACATGTGCTGTGGTGTGGTTTCTCTTTGCTTGTGACTTCTTGATGTTTGTAAACATAATAGATATAAAATAAAAACATAGTACATAATAAAATACAACACAGTCATATAACAGGTTGGGAGGATGAGAGTTTTAGACGTGACTGATTATTTGGTGAAACTGTGATACTTTCCTCACCTTCTGTGTTGAGCTCATTGTTTCCTCTGTAGTGACTCAGCTGAGTCCAGATGGCTGAAAATGTTCCTCTGCTGCTCCGTCAGACTCTTCTCCTCCTGCTGATCAGCTGGGACACAAAACAGATCTTTGTTAGGCTCCACACTGCACTGAAGAGTCAAAGTGTCTCATATGTTCATCTGACAACACAAAGTACAAATTTCACTCTGATTGCTTGTAGAAATCTTGTGAGACGTGTTGTGCTGCAAAGTGAGGAAACTCTCTCACTCACTTATACTTCAGGAGGAACTTTGTGACATTGGCTCTAATATTCTAAGCAGCCCTTTACTATGACAGGGCCAGAAAGTCCTATTTGAAGGTTTGGGAGAAGGACCATGTTAAAGGTGGATTGGGGTTTATACACTTTGTTATGATACAGGTAAGGCTGTAAGAGCCTGAGAAGGTGTCCTGAATGAACCTCTAAAACCAGTTTTCAGCTAACGACTCTGCTTCAGTCTGGAAAACAGCAACTACAAGTTTAAAGACTCCATCAACAATTCACACCCAGCAACAGCCTGAACAGCTCCTCCTGTGGTTTCCACAAACAGGGGCAGACCTGTTACTCCCCCACCCCACACTTTCAACTCCTTCAGGCCCCCAGTCCCACCACCTCCACCATGCAAACAGACTCTTTAACATACAGACCCCAACAAAGCAGCTGAACCAGACTCAGGGTCTCCATCATAAACCATACAGTGGATCACAATATGAAGCAGTTTAAGACTATTGTTGCTGTGAACTTTCACTACGGAAAGAAAACTGAACAGAACATCTGAATTCACTCGATGCTGAACATTCATTTCATAGAAAGAAGAATTGTAATTATACTCAGATCTACCTGTGCTTTAATGATGGGGCCTTTAAACTTACACATTCAACAGTTTTAACCAGCTTTCCTTCCTCCTTTGACTGCAGCTGTGTTTGACACAGGAAGACATTTTTACATTCTTCAATATTATAGTTTATTCTTTTTGGGGGAAGTGCAGCTTTAAACCTTCACATGGTTCAAGTCAACCAAAAAAAAATAATCAATCAGAAGGATCACAAGTGGACAAAATATGTATAGATAAAATGAAATCAAACCCAACATTCAATCCACAACATGATTAAAAACATGATTCTCCCAAATCACCAAGAGCTGCACATTAACCACCACAATATATTTTTATTCTCTGTGCTTCCAAATATGAACACTGTTTACTTTCATCTCTGTTTCATTAGTTTTTGTTAACATCTTCCTGTGCATCACTTTACAGCAGCCACACTCATTAAAATGAGACTTTGTAGGAGTTCACTTCCTCTCATGTGTTCATCCACAGCAGCTGGACAATAAAGTTTATTGTGACCCTGATACTGCAGCAGATCGCTCTCATCCATTTCCTGTTATCACTTCAAATAGAAATCAGGTTGTAGAGGTTTGGTGCAGGCAGAAAAACAGCTGCAGGGACAATGAAAAGACTTTTCTGCTCCAACTTCTCCCAGCATGCTGAGCTAATGGTTAGTTGGTGTTTTTCTCCAAACACTCTCTCACTCTTCTCTCAACGTGTTCACAATAAACTGTGAACAGACACCGAGGAGAGCAGCAGAAGACCTCATTCAGGAGCTAAACTCAACATGAACTGAACTCACAGTAAAGTTAGCTCGGTGCTTACCTTTAGATGAGCCCACAAACCGAGAGAAACTCCGCGATGAAGCTGCAACTCTTTCCAAACACAGGAAACAGATCAGGGAGCAGAGACCCACGTGGTTCACGCTGATCTCAGCTACGATCCAGGAGACAAGGGTGGGCAGATCGATGCAGATATCGATCAGGACGTTGGTAGTGGTTTATGATCGATACTTTACGTTCGTCTCACTCGTCTAAGTTTAGAACTTTACTCTCTTTGGATGAAAAAGCAGCTCTGTCTGTGCAAACACCGCTTCTTATGCTGCAGACTCACTTTGCTCCACCCCCTTCTTTCTGCCCTGCTGGGATTTGTTACTGTGCTGGCACGTGACTCAGCTACGCACAAAAAACCGCATTTGAGCTGCAGAGAGTAGTGATGGGATTTCCGGCTCTTTCTAGAGAGCCGGCTCTTTCGGCTCGACTCACTAAAAAGAGCCGGCTCTTTCGGCTCCGAACCGGCTCTTCAGGTTGTTTTGTTGCTTTAATTAATTTATCTTTAACAATAATATAAAATTATGCAATTTGAATTACTAATGTAAAAAAAGTGGTTTTATTTATATATGTTTATATATGGCCCCTAGAGACAAAGCACGTACAAACTCTAAAGCATATACAAACTCCAAAACACATTTCTAGCGTTAACTGAACTTCCAAAACAGAGCTACCCAGATCACTTAAATTACACAATTGAAAGCATGTGTGTATTGTTTGTGTATTTATAAACAAGCACTCATATTTATTCAAATAATAAAAAAAAAGTTCATTTACCTGTTACTACCACACACCAAATCTGGTTGTTGATACTTCCTGGCTTGTGTAGCCACTAGGTAACAAAAGCTCAACACTGCGCCTAGCATCCTGGAGCACTTCTGTTGTCTTTTGTAGGTGATTCTGAGTTTGCACATGCTTCTGAGTTTTTAACGTGTTTTGGAGTTTGTACGTGCTTCGGGGTTTGTAAGTGCGTCTGAGTTTTTACGCGTTTTGGAGTTTTTCCGTGCTTTGGAGTTTTTCCGCGTTTTGGAGTTTTTACGTGCTTTGGAGTTTTTACATGTTTTGGAGTTTTTACGCGTTTTGGAGTTTTTACGCGTTTTGGAGTTTTTACGCGTTTTGGAGTTTTTACGCGCTTTGGAGTTTTTACGTGCTTTGGAGTTTTTACGTGTTTTGGAGTTTTTACGTGCTTCAGGGTTTGTACATGCTTAGGAGTTTGTATGTGTTTTGGAGTTTGTACGTGCTTTTTCTCTAAGGGCCACCATAAATATACTTTATTTATTCATTCCACATAAAATGTTATAAATAAAGCATATAATACAAAAAACAATTATTTACATTGTAAACTTTTAACTATTTAAATTTTCAGCTTTTTCTTTTTAAACAAATTTAACATGAAACAACACAAAACACTGCAAACCACAACACAATTAAATATAAATTAAAATATTAAAACAAAAAGAAGATGCACATTCTCTCTCATATGGGCCTGCATGATTTCTGAATCCTTTATCATCTGCAACTGAAAATAGTGGATGATTACTATACCTTTCTAATGTGACGTTGTTGTCCCTCGCTCTCTTTCTCTCTGGCTCTGTTCCTGTGCTACTGCGAGTGTAACTAACGCCCCCCCCTCTTCTGAGCGCAAAGTACAGGCCGCGCGTGTGGAGTTTAGCGGAAAAAAGGGTGAGAGAGAGAGGGTGAGAGAAAGAAAGAAAAACCTCACGGCTCGCGTCGTTCACTTCAAAGAGTCGGCTCTAAGAGCCGTTTCGTTCACGAACGACACATCCCAAGCAGAGAGAAAGAGGAGCATCATGTGGAAATATTTTATGGCTGTAAATGAAAATGCTGGAGAACAGATGGAAGGCTTGTCATCACCTAAAGCCACAGGAGACCACAACAAGCTGCAGAGTTCAGCTTTCAGCTCGTTTGTTTGCAGTGTTGAAAAATAGGCAGCATAGTGGCTCAGGCCTGACAGGAGGACTGGAGGAGCTTGTGCAACCTCAGTCTCTTCCTGTGAGCAGTTTGCATGTTCCCATATTTCCAGGTTCTCCAAAAGTTGATTCTGTTCATATGGAACGGTACGTCCAGGTAAACAGAATCAACTTTTTGAGTTTTACTTACCTGGATGATTGAGCATGCATCACGATATTTCCGGGTTGTTCTCCGGGTATTTTTCCAGCTGTCCAAAAACTTACGCCATGTAGTGCTTGTATAATCTCCACAGAAATATCAGCTGTTACACTCCTTCTTTAATTAGCATTTCATCCACTTGTAGTGACTGTATTACTCATGTTACATGCAGCTGCACTTCACAGACATTTCCTGAACATATGGAAGAAAATAAGAGATGTGAGATGAACAAATACAAGAAAAACTCATCCAAATGACTTCGTTTTGGAGAATGTTTAAATAAGTCATACACATGGGAATTACAAAGTCTGTGGCACACCATTAACCTCAAATTTCACTAAACCAGACTCTGAAACAATCTTCTGAATGTTGATGTGTGACTGTCAAGCTTTGGCTCTGTTTTAAAACTCCTCAAGCTGAGTGTTCAGAGGCAAGCCCTCTTGTTGTTCCTCAGTAACACTTTTTTCATCAAACAGAGCAGAAATGAACAGACATGAGCGTCTTTTTTCTCGGCTCTGTGTGCACAGCGATCGACTCCTCTCTGCTAAATCTGTGACAAATAAAAGTGTTAGTGTGTTCTTTTTCAATTGGATTTTACTTTAATCATAACAACAGTCTCCTCAAATCACTTTATATGGTAAGGTAGACCCTACAACAGGATCCCCAATCCCATGACTTCGGTCCAAACCCGGACCCCAAGAGGGTTTTGTCTGAACAGCCAAACAATTTTTCATTTAGTATGTAGTTGGAGATTTTATTCCTGCCATCTGCTGTGGGCAACTCTTGAACAGGCATGATGCAGCCTGTAAAATAAATAAATAAAAATAAACATTTTAAATAGTGCGAAGCAGATTGGGATGTACATGAATGCAGGCGATGATAAGTGCAAAAATGGGACAGATGCAGAGAACACAGTATAGGTCATGTGTTTGTGGTTGGAACAGTCTTATGTTTATTGTTCATGAGTCCAACAGCAGAGGGGAAGAAACTGTTCTTATGGCGACAGGTTCTGGTCCGAATGGACCGGAGCCTCCTGCCTGAGGGGAGCAGGTCAAACCGACTGTGTCCAGGGTGAGAAGGGTCAGCTGTGATCCGAGCTGCACGCCCCAGTGTCCTGGAGGTGCAGAGATGGGAGTCTGCAGCCAATCACCTTCTCAGCAGAGCGTACAACACACTGCAGTCTCTGTTTGTAAGTTTGTAAGTGGTGGCGACTCCAGCGTACCACACGGTGATGGAGGAGGTGAGGATGGACTCGATGATTGCAGTGTAGAATTGCATCATCGTCCGTGTTGGCAGGTTGAATTTCTTCAGCTGCCTCAGGAAGTACATCCTCTGCTGGGCCTTCTTTATAATTAAGGTGATGGTGGGCACCCACTCACTCCAGGGTGAGGTCAGGAAGCGGAATGAGTCCACAGTGGTGATGAGGGTGTCAGTCAGGATGATGGGGGTAGTGGGGCTGTGTGCTTCCTTAAGTCCACAATAATCTCCACTGTCTTCTGGTTGTTCAGCACCAGGTTGTTGCAGCTGCACCAGGACACCAGACGTTCAATCTCCATCCTGTAGGCAGACTCATCCCTGTCCGAGATGAGTCGATAATGGTGGTGTCATCTTCAAAGTTAATTAGCTTGACCGACTGGTGGTTGGAGGTGCAGCAGTTGGTGTACAGCAGGGGTGGACAACTCCAGGCCTCGAGGGCCAGTGTCCTGAAGATTTTAGATGTGTCCTTGATCCAACACAGCTGATTCAAATGGCTAAATGACCTCCTCAACATTTTTTGTAGTTCTCCAGAGGCCTGGTAATAAACTAATTCTTTGATTCAGGTGTGTTGACCCAGGGTTATATGTAAAACCTGCAGGACATCTGCCCTCGATGCCTGGAGTTGCCCACCCTGGAATACGGGGACAAGAGCAGAGGACATTTGGTGGATGACTAAGGTGGAGGACTTGTAGCAGGCAGGAGGAATTGAAAATGCCAGAAAACACTGGGGCCAGCTCATTTGCACAGTGAGGCAGGAGACACACCGTCTGGGCCAGGAGCTTTCTGAGCATTCAGGCTCTTAAACTGCTTCCTCACATCTGCTTCATGAATATGAAGGGTTGTAGTGGGAGAAGGTGGTGTGAAATGCTCTCAGGTGTGGAGTGAGGAGGGAGCTCCTGTGGGTGAGGTCTTTGATGGTGGTGATGGCTTTGTGGTGGTGGGAGTG
The DNA here is from genome assembly GCF_041146795.1 of Maylandia zebra. Taxonomy (NCBI): domain Eukaryota; kingdom Metazoa; phylum Chordata; class Actinopteri; order Cichliformes; family Cichlidae; genus Maylandia; species Maylandia zebra. Next base: position 33,752,698 of record NC_135175.1, on the reverse strand, counting down.
GGGAGGTGGGGATGTCAAGGCTGCTTGATGGCTCATCAAACCAGCTGTAAAAGTCATTGAGGGTGTTGGCCAACAGCAAGTCATCAGTGGAGTGGGGCTGTGTGCTTCCTGAAGTGAAAATCTGCAATTTAAAGATGAATGGGAAAAAAAATCACTCACAGCTGACTAATGAACATTTGCATGGATGCTTAAGAGTTGCATTGACCCCATTTCACCCAAAGTTTAAACTTCTAGCTGCAAATGTCCATGAAACTATCTCCCACTGAAATGAAAGCCAGCTCTGTCTTGCAGTATGATTTAAGTTACATTGTGTTAAGTTTGTCAAACATGTTTACTGCACAGTTGAAAGCACCTGTCAATTTTCCTGGATATTTAGTCTTTTTGTGGTGAATTGTTTGTACCTAAATGTTGTCCCGAAAAGTTGATTCTGTTCATCTGGACGTGGCGTTTTCAGTGTTCCGAGTGACTTCTTCAGAGAAGAAAACAGGATAAAAGACATGCTGTGGAAGAGAGCCAGAGATTAATAACAAGTATGATTCAATGCAGAGAGGTCTATAAACCAGTGTTGGTCAAAGTACATGAAAAAAGTAATCAGTAACTAATTACTGATTACTTCACCAAAAAAGCAATCACGTTACGTTACTGATTACTTCTTTTCTTTTCTTCAAATTGTTTTATTTGTTTTCTACAATACAACATCAAATAAACACAGTGGGGGGGGGGGGGGGGGGGGGGGGGACAAAACAAAACAAAAAACAGAAAATACAATGAGATTATACAGAATCGGGCCTCCCATTTTGTACATATTTCAACCATTTCAACCACTAATCTTCAAATGAGTCCGCCTGCCACTTTAGCCTAAAAATTGTTCTTTCCATAACAAAAATAGTATCACATCAATCCACTCATTTATAGTAGGAGTGTCCTCTTTAAGCCAATGGCCTTTTTAGCAGCTACCAACAGCACACTCAACAAATATTTATCCGGTTTGCATAGATTAAGACTCTCTAAGTTACCTAGGTACAATACTGCAAAATGAAATTGTATTTTCTTTTGAAAGATTGTTTCCAGGACCTTATGTATTTCCTTCAAAGATTGAGCCACACGAGGAAATTCCCAAAAAATGTGGAAATGATTTGCTGCTGCATGTCCACACTGCCTCCAGCATGTTATTTTATGAGAATAATTGGATTTTTGAGCCGGGGTATTAAAATGATGAATTACATTCTTCCAGCTGAATTCCCTCCACGAGGGGGAGGTTGTTACCGACCACTGCTGCCTACAGATCCCATCCCATTCCTCTCCTGTTAGGGATAGATTACTCTGTTTCCCATCTTGCTTTAACATATCTTGTATCATGACCTCTTAGATTGGTCAGTGAACAATATCATTTGGAAATAATCTTTCAATAGGGTGCATCTCTATATGCATTCTCAAATATATAAATAATTTCTTCATTCCCAGTTGATAACTGGGGATGTTTTAGTTTTTTTATTCAGGAAGTCCCTCAGTTGCAAATATCTATAAAAATAATCTTGATTTTGCAACCCAAACTTTTTCTTGAGATCCTGGAAACTCATCACTTTTCCATCTTTCAACAAGATACTGTATGTGGTGAGGCCTTTATTAGCCCATGTTTTAAATGTCGAGTCGGTCTTACTAGGCAAAAAATCTGGTCTATATGCAAACCACCTAAGGAATCCGGCCCTTTGGATTAATTGATACTTTTTAAGTACTCTTTTCCATGTTTTTATTGAGCTTACTATCCAAGGGTTACCCGGGTCTTCCAGGTGTCGTAACTCTGAGGGATCTTGTATCAGTACCCCAACAAGGAAGTTACCTCCCAAGGAAAGTTCCACTTCCTTCCATCTTGAACAGTATCCAGGTTTACACCAGCCCACCAGATTTCTTATTTGGGTTGCCCTATAATAGTCATGTAGGCAAGGGAGGCCTAGTCCTCCTTTATCCTTTGAAAGCTGAAGTGTTTTAAACTTAACTCTTGGCTTTTTACTCGCCCATATAAATCTAGAGAGGATCCAATCCCATTCTGCAAAGTATCTATCAGGGTTTTCTATAGAAATTGTCAGGGTCCTGGGTCCCATGACCCAGCATGTTTAGTTCTTTGTGATTTTTGTATTATTGTACTTGTGTGAGTTATTCTATGGTTTCTAGTTTCGATCCCTTGCCCTTCATGTTTCTCTGTGTACCCTCTGTTCTGTGTAAGTCTGTGTCTGCATGTGTGAGTTTCCCTCTGTGTCTTTCGGTTCTTAGAGTCCTCTACCTTATGGTTTGTCTCTGTGTTTCTTAGTTGCTGTCTCCACCGTGTCTCTATATCATACTTCCTGTTTTACTTTGAAGGTCCGTGTCTTATGTGAATGCGTCCTGCTTTTCTTGTCTCGTCAGTCCTGATTTCTCCCAGCTGTGCCCTCCTTCTGTGTCTCATTCCCCTTGTTACTTCCCAGTGTATTTAAACCCTGTGTTTCTCTGAGTCAGTGTCGCGTTGTCGCTCTTGCTGTGTGGAGCTCCCTGTGAGTTTTAGTTTGTTGTTTCCCAGTTTTAGTTTGTATGTTTTTTTCCCCCTGCCAGCCAATAAAGCTGTGACTTTGAGTTAACACCTTGAGTCTGAGCGCCTGCATTTTGGGTCCTACTCCTGCCTGCCACACTGCACTCCTTTTTTTTTTTTTTTTTTTCATCCCGTTTGGATCTTCAGCCATCAGAATTGTTGTCTTAAGGTCCATTTGATTGACCTTTATTATAATTATGAATTTATTTTATTTTCAGTTGCTACAAACGGGACAGACATGACTGGGGGATAGGACAGGGAGAAAGAATGAAAGAAAGAGAGGGAGAGAAAGAAAACCAAAGGGGAGAAGAGACGGTGAGAAGGGGGGGGGAAGAAAGAAAAAAAACAGAAATAGACTGGAATAAGTATAATATCTTTGGAAGCATTCTCAATTTTATGGTGTCTACTCTAGAAGAGATGCTTAGATAAGGGGTTAATGACCATCTGTTAATATCTACCATAATATATTTTTTAAATGGGGAGTAGTTGATTTCTTCCAAACTGGTAATATCCATTGATAAGTTAATGCCCAAATATTTCTTTTTTTTTTTTTTTTGTCCCAGCCTAGTTTGTATTTGTTGAGCAATTTTTTTGCGGGGGGGGGTGGCTTTCAAAAGTTACTAAGAACTTTCTGTAGGTTTTGATAAGTGAACCAAAACATCATCTGCGAACAAGGCCAATTTCTGCTCACTTCCAACAATATTAATCCCTTTTATTTTATCATTCTGCCTAATCCTTTGAGCCAGCAGCTCTATAGAAATGGCAAATGAGAGTGGACTCAGGGGGCATCCCTGTCTTGCGGACCTTTCAAGCTTAAAAGCAACTGAAAGTTCACCGTTGGTCTTTATTTTTGCAGTTAGACTATTATACAAAGCCCTCAATATTGTAATGATGGATCTGATTACTTATTTTCAAAAGTAATTAATTACTTAGTTACTTTTTAAAAACACAATTTACAACCTGAACGGGTGATAAAGCGATAGATTTTTCAGCCCAATTCTACTATTTCTGCATAATCTATCATACAAAAATGTAATCAAATGGAAAAGTCTCTTTTTAAAACTTGTTTTATTAGTTTTAATCTTTTAACTTTTGCATCAAACAAAAATTAAATTATATGCAACATTCTCTGACTGGAAGAAATTTGTTTAACATTTAAACCTATTTTCTGCACATTCCAGCATATAAAATAAAAAAAAATTTGTGTTTACGCCCAGTCTTTCAAATAGATGCAAGTAAAACACAGCAGAAAATAAATTAAATCAAAGACTAGCGGTCCTGTTGCTCCCTTTTCACCTGTAAAGCAGCGGTCAATGGAATAATCTGCAAATTTCTCTGTGATTTTTCCCATTGCATGGTAGCGCACTTGGTGCTTGCTTGGAAGTTTAGGGTTTTTTTCGCTGTAAAAATAAGTTTTCTTCCCACGAACAATGAACGCTAATGTTTTTGTCACTTTTCATGGAATCAAACTCAAAGTAAGGTCAGCACTACCACTCTTTAAACGCTGGATGCTCATACTCTCTCTTGCACTCGATATATTATCCATTGTTGATCTGCACACAGCTTGTAAGTGTCACAGAAATGGCTTATGTATACAGAAGTTTAATAGATTGTTCCAGCAGTTAAAATGTTCTTGCTTGTACATTTCTGTGGTCAATATTGTAAAGGTGTGTTTATCTTGTCACAAAGAACAAGTTTTGTTACACCGCTATTATTGCGAGGTTTGGGCGTGATAATATAGGCTGTGAGCCCACGTTTAATAATCACACTAAGGAGTTCAGCGAGCTATTGGCAAAGCCCTGTTTAGTCTACCAGCTGTACAAGGTATTTGTCATTTGCTATAACTGTATTGTAATATTGTGAAAATTTGTAATGTACGGTGTTCTAATTATTTTATGTTTTAATTTAGAATCCGCAAGACTGTAAAGGTATTCTTCTAGGACCTCCGAAGTGGCAGGCGGCCACGAGGTAAGTTTTTGTTGTTAAAGCACAAGTGTTATTTCTGATAGACTGAAGCACTTAAAGCCTTTGAGTTTTATGTTTATAGTTTTCACGGTGTTCAATAAATGCAGCGAAGCGCCCGTCTTGAAGAAGCTGTGCCTGTGTTGTCATTTTGGGAGTTACACAGCTGTTGCCACGAACGTCGCACTCGCTTACATCACTGTCATGAGACATTCTCGAAAAAAAAAATAAGACGGTTTTAGTAACGCAGTAACGCAGCGTTCCTACGGGAAAGTAACAGTAATCTAATTACCTTTTTTGCAATAGTAATCCCTTACTTTACTGGTTACTTGAAAAAAGTAATCGGATTACAGTAACGCATGCATTACTATCCATCTCTGCTATTAACAAGTAGTGAGAGAGAAAGGTGACTGAGGAAGAAATACTCAATGCATCATGGGAAATTCCCAGCAGCCTCCACCTATTGCAGCATACCTAAGGGAAGATTCAGGGTAACCTGTCTAGCCATAACTACAGTGGTTTGAATTTGAATTTGAATTTATTTATTTAGGACAGTGCATGTTAATGAATACAAATGTAAAAAAAAAAATTACATGAATGTAAACATACCAGATTATAGCCAAGGGCTAATTTCCATCTGGGGCTCAGAATTGATGTAATCCTCCCCCCACCTTCAACCCAAGTATGTGTGGTAGTCACTGCTACCACACAAATATGTCCTGAACCACGCTCACATACTTCTCTGTCACTTCTGACTTCATCATGCAGTACCACAGTGCCTCTTTTTGCACCCTTTCATGTTTTCACTAGATCTACAAAGACAGTGAAGCTCTGACTTTCTCAGGAAATTAAAGCTGAATTCTGTGAAGCCTGATCTCAAGCTTTTTAAGTTTGACGCAGCATCCAGAAGAACTTTTGTTCAGATCCCCCGTTTCTCCCACTGTGTTCAAATGAACCCTGTCAGGGTAATGTCCCATTGGTCTGCCACTTTTCTCACAGGAGGACACTTTGTGGGTCTTTTGATGCCTCAATAGACTTTTGTAATGGATGAAAGCCTTTCCACAGTCACCACATACAAATGATTTAACTCGAGAGTGGGTGCGCTGATGTAATTTTAAGCCAGTCATACGAGTAAAAGCCTTTCCACAGGGACCACATACAAATGATTTAACTCCAGAGTGGGTGCGCTGATGTGAGTTTAAGTTGCTCTTCTGAGTAAAAGACTTTCCACACTGATCACAGACAAATGATTTAACTCCAACATGGATCATATAATGTTTCTTTAAGTCACCTTTCAGAGTATAGCGCTTTTCACACTGATCACAGCTGAATGGTTTCACACCGGTGTGGATCAGCTGATGTGTTTTTAAGTGAGCTTTCTGAGTAAAAGACTTCCCACACTGATCACAGCTGAATGGTTTCACACCGGTGTGGATCAGCTGATGTGATTTGAAGTGAAAAATCTGAGTAAAGGTCTTTCCACACTGATCACAGCTGAATGGTTTCACACCGGTGTGGATCAGCTGATGTCTTTTTATGTTGCTACTGTGAGTAAAAGACATCCCACACAGATCACAGTTGAAAGCTTTAAATTTCGTGTGGACGAGCTGATGTGATTTTAAGTTGCATCTTAGAGTAAAGGTCTTTCCACACTGATCACAGCTGAATGGTTTCACACCGGTGTGGATCAGCTGATGTGATTTTAAGCTACCAATCAGAGTAAAGGTCTTTCCACACTGGTCACAGCTCAAGCTTCTCTCCTCCCTGTTGGCGCGCTTGCGTCTTCTGGGCTGCTTCATAGCAGGAAAAGTCTTTTCCACAGGGATCGCCGCTGGCTCATCTTTACTTGCTGGTGCTGGATGTTTTTGGTTGATGTCATCCATGTGCTGAGGTTTGGGCCTGCTTTCACTTCTTTCTCCTGTAATGACAAAGAACCCAAACAGTGACATCAGGTCTATATCTTCAGCTCATCCACAAGTGCCCCCTCTTACCTCACAAAGATAAACAGTTTCACCATCTGCCAAACGTCTCAGGTGCCTGGGGACGCTATGCTGTGGTAAATATTTGAAGTGAGTTCATTTTGGGGATAAAAGTAGTAAAAGTTCAACATTGTGAATAAAATATTGGCTCGTATGACTTCAAAGTTTTTTAGTTTTTACTTTGTTCAAATTTGAAGAACATCACACTTACAATGTGCAGTTCAGGTTGTATGTGTGAGAGCTGTACAACCAAATCCACACTGACTCAGATTTCCCTCTGATTAACCACGAGGGTGACACACAGTTATCAAAGTCTGCAGACACTGTCAGCTGCAATCAACACCTTTTATTATAATGCACAGGTGAGTTATAATGCATCTCCACTAGAAGATGGTCCCCTGTTATCTAGTTTTTCACAGGCAAGCGTGGGCGAGAGTCTACAGCTTTCTACCCCCCAAGGACACGTAGTCTAATGCCTTTATTTTTCAGGGCCATGTCCACTTAATACTACACTCAGTGTTGGGAAGGTTACTTTTAAAATGTATTCCATTACAGAATACAGAATACATGCCCCAAAATGTATTCTGTAACGTGTTCCGTTACGTTACTCAATGACAGTAACGTATTCTGAATACTTTGGATTACTTAATATATTATCGTGCTTTTTACAACAACGTTAATGTACTATTGCTGTGTGATTTATTACTGTTACTGAAGGTCCGCGACGCCGAACCGTAGTAAAGGGACCTCTGACTAAAACGGCGGGGTCCCTGTCGGCTCATAGCCGAAAAATAGCTTTACTTTGTTGTCTGGGTCAACTTTGCTTGCGAGAGACAGAGAGAGGCGTTGAAAGACTGCTCCAACGGAACTTATTGTTTTCGGAGGAAAACACGAACACAGCGTACAGTCGAGTCTTAATAGCGTACTTACAACTGGGCTCGTCAGGCACTCTTCTTGGCTGCAGTGGTTATTATTATATTTACATGCTTCCAGCTCCCGTTTTTCCTCGATGACAGCTCGTACGTTTCCACTCCCCTTTTTCTCCCTCCTCGCGCTCACAGACCCATAACGTGTATGGCAGTCCATTCTCCCTGCAACACGGACTACACTGCCCATGATGCTACATTCTTTAGAGCTATGCTTGTAGCATTCTGCCTGTTAGCTTAGCACAACAACAACGAAAAGGCCTCTCTCACCCAGGAAACACACAGTCGCAGAGAGAGAGCGTCGCCCTGTAACCATGGCAACCGTAACGCTGCCTCCTGGAACAACACAACGTAGCTGTCAAACAAAACCCAAACAGTCCTGACCCGCGACAATATGAAACAGGAAAGTACCGCAGTGTAATCCATTTATTTCAACAAAGTAACTGTATTCTGAATACCACCTTTTTAAACGGTAACTGTAACGGAATACAGTTACTCATATTTTGTATTTTAAATACGTAACGGCAGTACATATATTCCGTTACTCCCCAACACGAGGTCATGATCACTCCACAGACATCACCTTCATATGAAGGGAAACAGAGAGTGTAACTCAAATGATAAAACATTAATGTACTGAGGCAGACAAACAGAGAGGCTAAACAGAAGGCAGAAATCAAACCAAAATGAGCTAAGAGACAGACTCTGTAGAAAATGATAAAGTTAAGCAACCAGTGTAGTTATAACTGACTTACTCTGGATCTCCTCTCAGACTCAGGAGGGGGCGAGCGGGCCGGCTTTGTAGTTGGAGTCGGACCAGCAGAGACAATGGGCTCACTGACCTCCACTCCCCAAGTCAGTCACCACGAGGACAAGTTCTTTGTTTAGAGATGATTTAATCCAAGCTCACCAACAACATCACTCAGCTGTCCTCGTCAGAACTAATGAAATAAAAGCAGTAACATTTAGAAACGTCAGTTTACTAAACATAAAAATATTGCTCTATTAGCCTCGCTCACATGTTCTGTAAAGATTAAATGACTTAAATCATCACGTGGTTTACAAAAACACATTGTTAATCTCAGCAAATAAGTGCGCATCCAGAAATAACTGTTTCATCTCGTTTGACATGGAAACTTAAAATTACAAAGACACACTGAACGCACCTTCCTACCAGCTGTAACCTAACAGGAGAACGTACGTTCGTCTTCGCAGCTGCAATACATACTGTAACGTCGGGTTGTGTTGCGTGGTTGAGAGGAGGCGGCAAAACACCTAGCAGGCTAGTCGGAAGAACACACACCCACGCTGGTATCGGTAATCCACGGTGGTTCTTTAATACGCCTTCTTCAACAACCATATAAAAGCCCGGTTGAATGGCTGCGGCTCAACAACATAACGCCCAGCGTTCATACAACCCAAGCGTTGCAAATAAAACAACAACAAAAAAAATGTCTGGAGAAGAAAACATAAATCCGTCCTTCGTTAAGCACAAGCGTGAAGGCACGTGACCTCATAATCCCGGAGCGAGAGAGCAGTGGCACAAACTGATGACACCATCAACCCTCGACTTGGGCGTCTTAAAGGGACACCACACCATAGTGGCTGTTACAATACTTCACAAAAAGCCGTTCATCAATTAGATTTAACACGACGCTTCTCCACAATACTTTGATGCGGGTTCTTCAAAAAGTGCCCATTTTTAAAACGGCGGCAAGACACAGCAAAGAGCACAGTACGCACACTCCTCCTTCTTCGTTTTCTTTCTTTTTTTTTTTTTTACAAACCTTTATTTAAACATCATTATACAAAGTAGAATTAAACAGCACTATATTAAAGGTATTGCACAAGCTCGTGGGAAAAAAAACATAAAAAGAGGGATGTCTTCCTAAACATTTGGATTTGTGAATATGAAATTTAACCATTAAGATTAACAAGTTAATCACACATCTGTTGTGGTTTTGGTGTTTGTGTAGACCATGTTTGTAAATAAGAGTCCATGCTAAAAAAGCTTGGCGATGAAATGCAGAGATTTATATAGGGATTTTATCAATATTAAAATTATAAGTAAGGACACCTTCCTTAGAAAACATGTACATAGGTATAGTATCCAAATGGATGTAGGATTTGTAATTATATTTTTAACCAATTTATTTTGAATGTGTTATTTAGAGTGTTAAAATCGAACACATTAAGTCCTCCATTGACACAGGAGTTCATAAGAACTGTTTTTAAAAAAAAGAAAAAAAAGTAGTGTGTCCTATTTTTTCAAATAAAGTTGAAAAGTAATTCTTCCATTCTTTTTATACTCCTCAGTGGCTCTTTCCAGGTACATCTCAGTTTCATATGCAAACTGTGGAATGGGAAACTGTTTCGGCCAGGGCTCACAACGTTCTGTGGTCTTCTGCCTTTTGAGAATAATGGTGTCCTGAGAAGAAGTAGTTGCAGCAGAGTCTGCATTGGATACAACTGACTCAGCATATGAGGAGTCATAGTCAGACAGTTGGCCAGAGGGGCTGCCAAAACTGTCATCAACCGGAGTCAAGTTTATCATGACCGGGGTGATGCCAACAACCTTCACAGTGTCTTTGTCTTTTATCTGGTCAGCTCTGTGAAGAGTGAAGTAGTCCTGGAATTCTGGGTCAAAATACTGAAGACTGAAGTCATTTGAAATCCCAAAAGTATCCTTCACAACACTCTGCAGCTCCTCCAATGTTGGTGAGATCCCTGATGGAAGAACCAACTTCTCGATTTGGTCATCAATAATTACACGAAGCTTTGCCTCCATCTTGTTCAACCTAGAATAAAATGTAAATGGGCAGAGTTAAATTTCCCTTCAATTAAATAAAATTAGTTATTACTTTTCATTTATACAATAGTTGAGATATAAAACTATAAAACAAAAAGCACACTTCAACACACCAAATGTTGCAAATAACAAATACTTGGGAGATGTACATGTTATCAAGTTTTTGTTGTTGTCGTTTTGTTTTTTTTACCTATTATTCACAGCAGATGTAACGTTTCAGGGTTACCAAGCGTTTTCTTCCCACATTGTAAGAAGCCAAGGGCCACATGTCACCAAGTTTCTGCTGCTCCAAAAGACTGATCTTGCCAGTGTCCTCCAGTTGAAAAGATCTCAGATGCTCTACATACCATGCAGCAAGTAACTTCACAATGAAATATACACAATTGTCCAAAACGACTATCTGTATTATCTCAGCAAAGTCTGGTAGTCCACATGTTGAACCATTAGACAGGATCATCCCAGCAGTGTATCTTGTTCCACTGTAGGTGACAGTGGTGGCAAGCTGCACACAAGTCAGAGATGGTGATCTTGCTCTTAAATCTGCCTGTATGTCTGGATGCAGCACATCTACAGGCATTCTGGATATTTTTGTGACAAGCAGGGCAGGTTTCACCTCTTTTGATTGCATGTGGTATGCCATCATCATTTGATGCCTTGTAGAAAGGGTCAGCAACACATTTTTGAAATTGTTAGTGTGTCTCACAACTTGCTTGAAAAATCTGTGTTTCGCCTCAAAGCGCATTGTCCATACTCCAACCAATGGCCCATATTTTTCTATTACAGCAGGGTAGTGCTCCAAAAAATGGTGTTTTGGTGTGAGCCTTTGATCAGGAAAAACTTCCAAATATCTGACACGATGTTCAGATATTTTAAATTCAAGGTAGGCAATACTTTGTGTTGTGTGAACAGGGGCAACCACTAACTCAACAATGTCCTTCAAAGTCAGAAGAAGTTGCCAAACAGGATCATCTTCAGGTACACGTAAACCAACAAGGAGAGGCAACAAACGTATTAGGGCCCAGTTTTCATGAGCATTTCCTCCCACAGTTTTGCGACCAGCAAAATTTGAAGGGATTGCTTGTGGACTGTTCAATTTGTCTGAGCCCTTATATGGAAAACATGTGATTATATTATTCAGTTCAGTCAAACTGAAGTAGTGCTTCTTCAAAAAAACTTGAAAACACAATGCTAACTCTCTTGGCACTATTCCCTCAAAAAGGTCATGAAGGACATCTGGTGGGTATCCAGACACAAAGTGAAAATTATTAAGTTGATCAGTTAATGGACATGACCGCTTTAAGCCAAAATGAGGCACTAAATTTGGATTTTCTTTGACAGCTTGTACGTGTAAATCATAGTCATCGTTTTTTCGAAGTGGGAAGACCCCAGACCGTACTTCATATGTCTGGTACTCTGAAGAATGTCCAAGGCAAAATCTACAAACATATGGCCCGTTAAAACTTTCAACAAGTCCACTAATTGCATGAGCACCAAGGTTATCAGCTACAACACAGTGTAGGGCACCTTTAATATTTCTCCCTAAACATGAAATAAAAACCCCCTCCTGTTCAAAAGTGACAAGATCTTTCAAAAGTGGATCCAATACTACTTTGTATTCAAACTGTTTCACATCAACAGATTTGCAAAGTAAAGCTAGTTGTATTGATGTTAAGGCAGACTGTAATCTCAATGGCAAATTGGCCAAAACCCAATAAACTGCAGTTATTTTATGTTTTTTTCGAGAGGTTCCTAATGGGTTACACACCTCAAATTCATCAACATAAATTATTATAGAGAGTCTTGTTTCTTCTACAGCATAAAAGTCATTGTCCTTAAAACACGTACCATCAAAAATGGACTCAAAATGCCCAGTGCTACTTGAGCACCTCGAAAAGGCTTCCACTGCAATATCTTTGTTCTTCAGTACTTCTTGCAAAGTCTTTAGAACTGGTACATATTGAAAGCTCTTTTTTTGTTCAGCATCAAGAATATATTCAATAGGATCCACAAACTGGAAATGCTCCTTAAAATACTTATTTCTCTTGAAAGCTGAACCAAGTGGCCCGCCTGCTCCAAGAGCTCTGCTAATGGGATGAGAGCTGCACAACTGTTCAGCCAAGTCCTTTATGATAGTGTGGTCAACTGTGCATTTGTTAGATTTCAGTGCTGAATCAATTATATTTTTAACCGCCTCCACAGATGCTGAAGAAGAAATATAGAAGAGATCTTCAACCAAAGCATTAATGCACCTCACTGAAACATTGTAAGTGCTTTCTAACTTGAGTAGAAGTAAGCCAAGTCCTTGAAGAACAGTACGAGATGCACTTTCTGGATCAACATCACTAGAGCATTCATCACTGTTGAGTTCAGGGACATCAGAATGGTCAGTGTTCTGACTAGGATGACTTTCCAAGACTTCTTTCTTAAAATCAGTTAAGGAACAACATGTATGTCTCCTGCCTTTGTGCTTTAGAAATGTATTGTATATATTTGTGTGAAAGTCACATCCATTAAAAACGCAAAATACAGTTTCGTGTCTCTTCAAGTGATTTCCTATATGCTGAAAATAGTCCTTCTGAGTAGAGCAAAAAGCAGTGCAAGCCAAACACTTAAATGCAGTGATCACTCCAGGCCTTGGACTCTCTTCAGCGGTATGGTATCTGGACAAATGTGTGCGAAGGGCTCCTTGTGTTTTAAATGTGCAAGGACAACTGCCATACAGACATGGCTGGTGCTGTCCACGACCAAATGTTGCGTGTTGTAATCTGTAATGACGTAGAAGATTCCCCTTTGTAGTAGAAAAAGATTTGCATATCTTACACTGCCATCCCATTTGCCAGGTCCTAAAGTGATGGAAAAATATATATCTAAGAATCTAAATAGTTTTTCATGACAAATGTAAGAGCATGGGTATCTATACACATTTGATGTTGAGATTATAGAGAAGAAGAAAAAAATCCTACAAATAATAAGCAATTATTTTCTACTTATTGTTTTTACAAAAACAAATAAGTTAGATTAAGTGGGGTCAACTTGGTAATTTCATGCCGCTTCAATTTCAAAACCATTAGTTTAATTTAATATAACATGTTATCACAACTTACTTTATAATGCACAGTCTACATGCTGATCAGGTGAATTTAAGTTGAGGGATCTTCCATTACCTGAAAGGAAAGCAACATTATCATTAATCTCAGCCAAACCGATTTACTCACGAACAAATAAAACACTGAAAAAAACCAAACAATAACATTTTTAGGTTGTCTAAGTGACTTATACATTACGTTTAAACTGAGTAGCGAAACCCCGCGGTGATCTGAAAATGATGTGCCGGGAGTTGTGCTGTTCTCAGCGGCTTCAGTGACCCTCGAGCTCCCGGCTTGCTATCAAGCTGGTGGGTAGCAGATGCTCCGAAAACGTCGAAGCACTTTTGCAAACATGCGATATCTTGATAAACAGAGCAGATATTTGATGTTTACACAGCTACTTTCGCGCCTGAAAATATGTTAAAAGTTTATTTTGTGACCCAGAAAGATTACTAAGAGTAATTTTAAAACTTAGTAGCGGCCGACATTATTGGAAACTGGAGTTCGAAAAACTGACTGTGGCTGACAAAATCACTCACAACTGACCGCAAAACCTTTTCATGAACTTTTAAACGTGGATGAAAGACGTTAAAACTCATCGGAATATACCGTTGATATTTTTTAATACGGTAAAACATGTGGTTAGTTAAAGCTGTTCAGTAACACAGTCGTGAAGGCTTGGAAAGTGACCTTGTGCTAGCAGTCCACTAACTGCCATTTGTGTAAAAATACGATACTATTATTACAGGGATGATTATTAATAAAATTTCGACGTATCATACTCTTTAAAACCTTTACTCAAAACCAATATACGTTATTGTTTAAACCGTGTCTTATATTTGAACAAATTAAGAAGTCTTACCTCTGACAAAATGGAGACGTCCACTCATGAAGCGCGTGTGTCCTGCACGTGGCACAAAGGATTATGGGCGGAAGTGTACAATGATTAAAATGAAAATGCTTTCATCAGTTAAATCTATTAGATTTCTTAAATTTTTTTAGTACTCAAACATTTTTTTTAAATCTACTCAACAAACCATTGCTGAATTTACCCCAAACAAAACTGTGTAAATTTAAATAACTGAACATCTCAAAATTGTTGAATTTTGCTTAGATTTGATTAAAACTACTCATACACGTTTTTACTGAGTAATAATTACCATTAATCTCCTATTAGATTCTAATTAACCCCAATCACAGTTTTTACAGTGCACAGATCATAAAGACAGATAATACCAAGACAGGAAAAGGGAACAAAAACACTAAACAAACAAACAAAAAAACAAACAAACAAAAAGCACAGCAACAACAGCAAAAAAAAAAAGAATAAATTGTTGACGTATGTTAACAGAGGGTCCCATGTTGTGTGAAATTTGCCGATGGATCCGTCCAGAGTACATCTGATTTTTTCCAGTTTGACATTTTGCATAACATCCGTTATCCAGCGGTGGTGTGATGGAGCAGTAGTAGACTTCCATTTAAATAAAATCAGGCGTCTCGCTAATAATGACAAAAACGCAATGACCCTCTGTAAATGGGCAGGGGGAACAGAAGTCACAATACCAGAGAAACAACCAAAAATTGTCACCAAGGGGGAGGCGAGATGTTATAGGCATAGGCCTTAGAGATGACTTCAAAAAATGATGACCAGAAAGGAGCAATTTTCGAACAGGACCAATACATATGAAGGGAAGTAGCTGGAGTCTGTTTGCATCTATCACACGATGGGTCTATGGCTATGTTCGGAAATATTTTTGCTAGTTTAACTTTTGAAAAATGTAACCTGTGTAACACTTTGAATTGTATTAGGGAGTGTCTTGAACATATAGAAGACAAATGGACCCTGGTAAGAGCCATATCTCACTCTTCGTCAGACAGCTGGGCACTGTCGTGGAAAATTTAACAATAACCTGCAACACACCCAGCAAGCTTGATTTGAAGTGGGTTTAATAAACACATTGCGATGTGGAGAGAGCATCCCAGTGAAACACCAGGACCACCTCCGGATTGTGGCCACCGTCCTTACATCTTATATACAGACACACAGACAAAGAACATTCCACAACCTCACATGTTGGCCCCTCTCACAGGGGGGCCAACATGTTCATACCCTTCACATTCCAACTTATAATTTTTATGTCAGCATTATCTGTGACAGGGTCCAATTTACTCTTTGTCAGAACCATGTAATTCAAAAATATAGATGTTTGCCCAATTTAAGCGATAAAAAGCACAGTAGGTGCACACGGTGAATACAAAGCAAATGCCACACCAAAACAACACATAACACATGAACGGGCCTTAAAAAGGCTACCCCCCCCCAAAAAAAAAAAAAAAACTTCAACAGGGTATTGAACAAACTGTAACATCCTTTCATAATTTGAAAAAGAAAAAAAGGGCAATAACATCAGTAAAGAAGAAAAGAAAAAAAAAGTTGAACATTTAAGAAGATGTTCACCATCAAATATAAAATGTTCATTGCCACTATGACCAATGATAACAGCACACATTAAGAGTAAAGAAATATTCAAAGTTTGACAGAGTAGCCATGTCTAATGATGCCACCTTCTGTGAAGTGATCTTCAATGTAATCAACCCAATCGTTACCATTACCTCGGTCACCAGTCTCTGCAGGGTGCGAGGCCGGGCGTCCGTTATCAATAGTGATATTATTATTAATGTAGGTCAGCGCCTCTACAGGGTTGGTAAACCTCAAGCGTTTCCCGTTGTGTGTGAACTGCAGAGTGGCTGGGTAGAAGAGACCGAACCTGACCTTCGCAGCGTGGAGCTTCCTTTTGGACTCGGAGAAGGCCGCACGTCGTTTGTTGACTTCTGGGCTGTAGTCAGGAAATATGTGGAATCTCGATCCGTTGAATAGGAGTGGGCCCTTCTGTCTGACAAGGCGTAGGATAAGCTCTCTGGTTTGGAAGTGGTGGAGTCTGACAATGAACGGACGTGATCTGTTGTCGCCATCTACTGGTTTAGAAGCCAAACTCCTGTGGCCTCTATCCACCGATGGCGGTCTCTCAAAGTTGTTCTCACCAAGCACATCAAAGAGTAGTTTGGTGATGAATTCCGTTGGTCGTGGGCCCTCCGCATTCTCTGGTATCCTCACAATGCGTATATTCTGCCATCTGGTGTAGTTTTCCAAGTATGCCACTGTTGAAGTGAATTGTTAAATGTTGTAATTTTTATGCTTACCATCTTTACATTGTTTTAACTCTGTGATGAAAGGAATTCATTAGTCCCCCTCCCCAGCTTCTCGAGGTTCGGGGGGGGGGGGGGGGTAATCACAAGCACATCCTTGTGAAGATCTGTTTCTTGTGATGTTGCTTCCTGCTTTTATAACCCTTTTGGTCAGCAGGAGGTCACACACACATTCTCGCATGCATACAGATGTTTACACACACATACACACGCACATTCGTACGCACATACACACATTCTTACCTGCACACACACACACACACATACATAAAGTGCATTGTCTTTGTAACCAAGTGGGGTTTATGAGGGGAGATACTATTGTTTTGTGTCAACTGTTTTCCCAAAAAAAGGCAGCAAGCAGAGGCCGGATTTGGGGTCATTTTGTGGTAGACACCGACTAGGCCTCCCTTGCATGTAAATCGATTGATCGCTGACTGTCTTGTTTTCTTCATGACAAATAAGTCTCTAAACCAGCGGGCCTTGTGAAAACACAGACCCAACAGCCACCTTCTCTCTTAAAGCCTCATTCTCTTTAACAAGCAAGGATTGGGAGGTCTTCATGCTGCTCAGTCTCTTGTCGAACTCATTCATTCCTTCTTCCATATCGGTAATTCGTTGGCCGTACCCACTCAGGATTGAATGTAGAGAAGCAATAGATGCCCGGTTCTCCTCCCGAAACGAGTTGATAGAGGCTTGTACCGCCGTAACCGCATTTGCTAGCGCATCCATGCTGTTAGCTTTAGCATCTGTTTCTGTACTGGCCGAGGAGTTTGAATCGCCCCGCGCTGTGGCTTTCCCACCCTGTCGTTTGGGCAGTTGAGGAGGCATTCATCCACTCATAGGATAATAAAGTCACCTACTAAATGTTCAAACGAAGTTCAGTCAGTTGCAAGGTGCAGAATGAATGAATTTAATATATTAAAGCGGGAGCTGTGGAAGACACGACTACTTACGACCTATGCTCAAGCGCCCCCCCCCCCCCTCCCAATGTAGTATTAATTCTGTTCGAATGTCCTGGAGGAAATTTATCTATTTCAGCATCCATAATACAGTTAAAGTCTCGACCTAGTAATAATTTGGCATTTGGAAATTTATTTAACCAGCTAGATTTTTTTTTCATCACCGTCAAAAATAAATGATCATTTTCTAGCTTTGTGTTAAAATTGGCTTTATGTTTAAAATAGTTTTGAAGACCCCTAGCATTAAAAAAAAAGAAAGTACACAAATTGACAAAGAAATTAAAAAAATATGCCCTTCGGGCCTGGGGAGGGTGCCAGAAGACGAGCGTCTGGTGGCCGGGCCTTAGTCCATGGGGCCCAGCCTGGCACAGCCCGAAAAGGGGACATGGGCCTATCCTCCCACAGGCCCACCACCCGCAGGAGGTACCATAGGGGTCAGGTGCATGGTGTGCCGGGTGGCCCTGGCGGACTGATCCCCAGCTGCTAAAACTGGCAATTGGGACATGGAATGTCACCTCTCTGGTGGGGAAAGAGCCTGAGTTAGTGCGTGAGGTTGAGAGGTACCGGCTAGATATAGTCGGGCTCACCTCTACGCATGGCTTGGGCTCTGGAACCAGTCTCCTGGAGAGGGGCTGGACTCTGTCTCAGTCTGGAGTTGCTCCTGGTGAGAGGTGGCGGGCTAGGGTGGGTATTCTAATATCCCCTCGGCTTGCTGCCGGTACGTTGGGGTTCTTCCCGGTGGATGAGAGGGTTTGTTCCCTGCGCCTTAGGGTCGGGGAACGGGTCCTGACTGTCATCTGCGCTTATGCGCCGAGTGGTAGTTCAGAGTACCCAGCCTTCTTAGAGTCCCTGGGGGGGGTGCTGGAAGGTGCCCCACCCGGAGACTCTGTTGTCCTGCTGGGAGACTTCAGTGCTCACGTGGGTAACGACAGTGAGACCTGGAGGGGCGTGATTGGGAGGAATGGCCTTCCTGACCTGAACCTGAGCGGTGTTTTGTTATTGGACTTCTGTGACAATCACAGTTTGGCCATAACGAACACCTTGTTCGAACCAAAGAGTGTCCATAAGTGCACGCGGCATCAGGACACTCTAGGCCACAGGTCGATGATCGATTTTGTAATCGTGTCACTAGACCTGCGACCATATGTTCTGGACACTCGAGTAAAGAGAGGGGTTGAGGTGTCAACTGATCACCAATTGGTGGTGAGTTAGATCAGGTGGCGGGGGAGGACGCTGGACAGACCTGGTGCACCTAAACGTGTAGTGAGGGTGTGCTGGGGAACGTCTAGCAGAGGCCCCAGTCCGCGAGATCTTCAACGCACACCTCCGGCAGAGCTTCAACAGCATTCCGAGGGAGACTGGGGACATTGAGTCCAAATGGACCATGTTCAGCATCTCCATTGCCGAAGCTGCTTCATTGAGCTGCAGTTGCAAGGTGGTTGGTGCCTGCTGGGCACCCCCCCCTACTTTATCAAAGTAGATGTCTCTCTGAAAGTGCTGTAACTAAGTTTAAGAATATAATCCACCCACTGTTATCATCTTCAATGCCCTGTACCAACACAGAGCAGAGCAGCAATCTGAACGCTACCCCAACAGAGGTCGATTATCTTATTAATAATTTCACCTCCTCACTACGTACGACTCTGGATACTGTAGCTCCTGTGAAAACTAAGGTCTCTAATCAGAAGTACCTGACTCCGTGGTATAATTCTCAAACACGTAGCCTAAAGCAGATGACTCGTAATCTGGAGAGGAAATGGCGTGTCACAAATTTAGAAGATCATAATTTTGCCTGGAGAAATAGTTTGCTGCTTTATAAGAAAGCCCTCCGCAAAGCCAGAGCATCTTACTATTCATCACTGATTGAAGAAAATAAGAACAACCCCAGGTTCCTCTTCAGCACTGTAGCCAGGCTGACAAAAGTCAGAGCTCTTTTGAGCCAACCATCCCTTTAACATTAATTATTAATGACTTCATGAACTTCTTCACAAATAGATTTTTTATCATTAGAGAAAAAATTACCAGTAATCATCCCACAGATGTAATATTATCTACAGCTACTCGTAGTACCATTGATGTTAAGTTAGACTCTTTTTCTCTAATTGATCTTTCTGAGTTAACTTCAATAATTACTTCCTCCAAACCATCAACGTGTCTTTTAGACCCCATTCCTACAAAACTGCTCAAAGAAGTCCTGCCATTAATTAATTCTTCGATCTTAAATATGATCAACCTATCTCTAATGATCGGCTATGTACCACAGGCCTTCAAGCTAGCTGTAGTTAAACCTTTACTCAAAAAGCCATCTCTAGACCCAGCAGTCTTAGCTAATTATAGGCCAATCTCCAACCTTCCTTTCATATCAAAAATCCTTGAAAGAGTAGTTGTCAAACAGCTAACAGATCATCTGCAGAGGAATGGTTTATTTGAAGAGTTTCAGTCAGGTTTCAGAGCTCAGCACAGCACAGAAACAGCTTTAGTGAAGGTTACAAATGATCTTCTTATGGCCTCTGACAGTGGACTCATCTCTGTGCTTGTCCTGCTAGACCTCAGTGCAGCATTCGATACTGTTGACCATAATATCCTATTAGAGCGATTAGAACATGCTGTAGGTATTACAGGTACTGTGCTGCAGTGGTTTGTATCATATCTATCTAATAGACTCCAATTTGTGCATGTAAATGGAGAGTCCTCTTCACACACTGAGGTTAATTATGGAGTTCCACAGGGTTCAGTGCTAGGACCAATTCTGTTTACATTATACATGCTTCCCTTAGGCAGTATCATTAGAAGACATAGCATACATTTACACTGCTATGCCGATGACACCCAGCTCTATCTGTCCATGAAGCCAGATAACACACACCAATTAGTTAAACTGCAGGAATGTCTTAAAGATATAAAGACCTGGATGGCCGCTAACTTTCTGCTTCTTAATTCAGATAAAACTGAGGTTATTGTACTCGGCCCTGAAAATCTTAGAAATATGGTATCTAACCAGATTCTTACTCTGGATGGCATTACCTTGGCCTCCAGTAACACTGTGAGGAACCTTGGAGTCATTTTTGACCAGGACATGTCCTTCAACGCACATATTAAACAAACATGTAAGACTGCGTTCTTCCATTTGCGCAACATCTCTAAAATGAGAAATATCCTGTCTCAGAGTGATGCTGAAAAACTAGTTCATGCTTTTATTACTTCCAGGCTGGACGACTGTAATTCATTATTATCAGGAAGTCCTAAAAACTCACTGAAAAGCCTTCAGCTAATCCAAAATGCTGCAGCAAGAGTCCTGACAGGGACTAGAAAGAGAGAGCAGATTTCTTCTGTATTGTCTTCCCTTCATTAGCTTCCTGTTAAATCCAGAATTGAATTCAAAATCCTGCTCCTCACTTACAAGGTCTTAAATAATCAGGCCCCATCTTATCTTAATGACCTTGTAGTACCATATCACCCTATTAGAGCACTTCGCTCTCACTCTGCAGGCCTACTTGTTGTTCCTAGAGTATTTAAAAGTAGAATGAGAGGCAGAGCCTTCAGTTTTCAGGCCCCTCTTCTGTGGAACCAGCTTCCAGTTTGGATTCAGGAGACAGACACTATCTCTACTTTTAAGATTAGGCTTCAAACTTTCCTTTTTGATAAAGCATATGGTTAGGGCTGGACCAGGTGACCCTGAATCCTCCCTTAGTTATGCTGCAATAGATGTAGGCTGCCGGGGATTCCCATGATGCATTGAGTTTTTCCTTTCCAGTCACCTTTCTCACTCACTATGTGTTAACAGACCTCTCTGCATTGAATCATATCTGTTATTAACCCCTGTCTCTCTTCCACAGCATGTCTTTATCCTGTCTTCATTCTCTCACCCCAACCGGTCGCAGCAGATGGCCCCGCCCCTCCCTGAGCCTTGTTCTGCCGGAGGTTTCTTCCTGTTAAAAGGGAGTTTTTCCTTCCCACTGTCGCCAAAGTGCTTGCTCATAGGGGGTCATATGATTGTTGGGCGATCGTGGCTCAAGAGTTGGGAGTTCGCCTTGTAATCGGAAGGTTGCCGGTTCGAGCCCCGGCTTGGACAGTCTCGGTCGTTGTGTCCTTGGGCAAGACACTTCACCCGTTGCCTACTGGTGGTGGTCAGAGGGCCCGGTGGCGCCAGTGTCCGGCAGCCTCGCCTCTGTCAGTGCGCCCCAGGGTGGCTGTGGCTACAATGTAGCTTGCCATCACCAGTGTGTGAATGTGTGTGTGAATGGGTGGATGACTGGATATGTAAAGCGCTTTGGGGTCCTTAGGGACTAGTAAAGCGCTATATAAATACAGGCCATTTACCATTCTCTGTATCTATGAAGCGCCTTGAGGCGACTTTTGTTGTGATTTGGCGCTATATAAATAAAATTGAATTGAAATTATATTGGTTTCACTGGTAAAAATAAATAATTGAAATGGGTATATATTTGTTTTTTGTTAAGTTGCCTAATAATTATGCACAGTAATAGTCACCTGCACACACAGATATCCCCCTAAAATAGCTAAAACTAAAAACTACTTCCAAAAACATTCAGCTTTGATATTAATGAGTTTTTTGGGTTCATTGAGAACATGGTTGTTGTTCAATAATAAAATTATTCCTCAAAAATACAACTTGCCTAATAATTCTGCACTCCCTGTATTAATGATTAACAGCCCATTGTTCATTAGTATGCAAACATACTCTTTATAAGATTGGAGAAACCTGCAGTCAGCTGAGACTGAAGAAGTCTCTGGGATGAGTTACGAAACGTTTGTCCCACTGAAAACGCTACGTCCAGATGAACAGAATCAACTTCTGGGATTTCCTTACCTGGATGATTGAGCATGCATCAAGATATTACCCACAATTACTTAGGTACACGGGAACAAAGGGACAGCAAGTCAGTTTCTTACAGAGGAAGAAAAAAAAATTTATACTGCAATTAATTTTAAGCAGTGTGTAATTATTCAGAAAAAACCCCCGGAAAGATACATCACATCTTTCTACATTTTATTTTTCATAGGATTCAGTTAATCTTTTACATACTGTCTAGATAAAATGACTACAATTTATGACTTACAATAAAAATATTTTTACTGCAACATAAAAAAAATGTAGGTTTGTCTCTTCATGGAGCAAAACACACTCACATCCTGTAAGAAAACACAGACCACTGAAAACTTTACACATGGGTAAGAAAATATTTAATTTTCCACATACTGCCTGTTTAAAAATGACACAAATTTATCAATTTACCTTTTTTTTTACTGTAACATTATAAATTGCAGGAGGGGTTGTGTCTTTGTGGAGCAAAACAGACTCACACAATATTGTACGGCAATAGAGCCCATTTAAAACACATTTCATGTGAGTTACAACAGAAGTGGCGCAGCACTGACACTGATAATTACCTCACAATGAACAGCCAAATAAACAGTAACAGGTCTGACAGTTTGATCCAGAAGGTGAACTGTTCTGACATTTTGCTTTTCTTGTGATCAGATGATGGGAGTAATGTTTGCTCTGCATGCTGTTTGTGGACACAGCCAGTGAAGTTTAACTTGCTAAACTTGGAACAAGTTGAATTGTGAAGCCTGATCTCAAGCTTTTTAAGTTTGACGCAGCATCCAGAAGAACTTTTGTTCAAACCCCCGTTTCTCCCACTGTGTTCAAATGAACCCTGTCAGGGTAATGTCTAGGGCTGCCACGATTAGTCGACTAGTCACGATTACGCCGACAACTAATTTAATAGTCGACGCGTCGTTTGAAGCTTTGCAAGATCCCAAAAGACGCAGGAATAAGTAGTAGGATTTAAGAGTGTAATAACGGACTGAAACAGAAGATGGCAGCACTGCATGTACAAGGATGACAGCTGCCATTAAACACCGAAGAAGAAGGAGAAGCTGTGTCCCAGAATTCATAGCACAGCTCAGTTTCCAACAATGGCGGCAGCTAGTCAGTTTTATTCTTATCATTCTTTCTGGGTCACAAAATAAACGTTTAACATATTTTCAGGCGAGAATGTAGCTGGGTAAACTTCAAATATCTGCTCAGTTTATCAAGACACCACATTTTTTCAAAAGCTCGATAGCGAACCGGTGAGAACACCGGACTCCCGGCAAATCGTTTTTCAAACCCACCGGCGTCTCTCACTACTCAGGTTAAACATGATATATAAGTCACTTAGATAACTTAAAAATGTTACTGTTCGGGGTTTTTTTGTATTTTATTTGTTCCTGAGTAAATCGGTTTGGCTGAGATTAAAGTTATAGTTTTTACACAGCTGAATAAACGTCAAGCAGACAGCTGATTATCAGAAGTGTGAGATGCTCGAGAATTTACTCCGGTGTCCTGTTATATTTTAGATAGCAAGGAGTTTATTAAACTTCACCGAAACAATCTGCACATTTCATTAAAATTTAATAAACTATCACCTTGTCAGAGGAGGACACTTTGTGGGTTTTCTGATGCCTCAATAGATTTGTTTTATGGATGAAAGACTTTCCACACTGACCACATACAAATGATTTAACTCCAGAGTGGGTGAGCTGATGTGATTTTAAGCCAGTCATGTAAGTAAAAGCCTTTCCACACTGACCACATACAAATTGTTTAGCACCAGAGTGGATGAGCTGATGTGATTTTAAGCCAGTCATGTGAGTAAAAGCCTTTCCACAGTCACCACATACAAATTGTTTAGTACCAGAGTGGGTGAGCTGATGTGATTTCAAGGCAGCAATGTGTGTAAAAGACTCTCCACACTGCTCACAGCTGAAAGGTTTATCTCCACTGTGGATGAGCTGATGTGATTTTAAGCCAGTCATGTAAGTAAAGGCCTTTCCACAGTCACCACATACAAATTGTTTAGCACCAGAGTGGATGAGCTGATGTGATTTTAAGCCATTCATGTGAGTAAAAGCCTTTCCACAGTCACCACATACAAATTGTTTAGTACCAGAGTGGGTGAGCTGATGTGATTTCAAGGCAGCAATGTGAGTAAAAGACTGTTCACACTGCTCACAGTTGAAAGGTTTATCTCCACTGTGGATGAGCTGATGTCTTTTTAAGTTACCAACGTAAGCAAAAGCCTTTCCACACTGATCACAGGTGAGAGGTTTATCTCCACTGTGGATAAGCTGATGTGTTTTTAAATTGCCCATCTGAGTAAAAGACTTTCCACACAGATCACAACTGAATGGTTTATCTCCACTGTGGATGAGCTGATGTGTTTTTAATCTACCAATCTCAGTAAAAGCCTTTCCACACTGATCACAGGTGAAAGGTTTAACTTCACTGTGGACGCCCTGATGTCTCTCTAAGTGATCTCTATAATGAAAAGACTTTCCACACTGATCACAGACAAATGATTTACCTCCAACATGGATCTTATAATGTCTCTTTAAGTGACCTTTGTGAGTAAAAGACTTCCCACACTGATCACAGCATAAAGCTTTAAATGCAGTGTGGAGGCGCTGATGTACTTTTAAGCTGCATCTCTGAGTAAAGGTGTTTCCACACTGATCACAGCTGAATGGTTTAACTTCACTGTGGACGAGCTGATGTGCTTTTAAGCGGTTACTCTGAATAAAAGACTTTCCGCACTCACCACAGCTGAATGGTTTCACACTGCTGTGGATCAGCTTATGTATCTTTAAATAATATTTCTGAATAAAAGACTTTCCACACTGATCACAGCTGAATGGTTTCACATCGGTGTGGATCAGCTGATGTCTTTTTAAGTTGTTACTGTGAGTAAAAGACATCCCACACAGATCACAGTTGAAAGCTTTAAATTTCGTGTGGACGAGCTGATGTGATTTTAAGTTGCATCTCTGAGTAAAGGTCTTTCCACACTGGTCACAGCTCAAGCTTCTCTCCTCCCTGTTGGCGCGCTTGCGTCTTCTGGGCTGCTTCATAGCAGGAAAAGTCTTTTCCACAGGGATCGCCGCTGGCTCATCTTTACTTGCTGGTGCTGGATGTTTTTGGTTGATGTCATCCATGTGCTGAGGTTTGGGCCTGCTTTCACTTCTTTCTCCTGTAATGACAAAGAACCCAAACAGTGACATCAGGTCTATATCTTCAGCTCATCCATAAGTGCCCCCTCTTACCTCACAAAGATAAACAGTTTCACCATCTGCCAAACGTCTCAGGTGCCTGGGGACGCTATGCTGTGGTAAACATTTGAAGTGAGTGTAGAATGTTTAGCTGATTTAGAGTTTAGAAATGTGTTATCATAGAATGTAGAACTATTGTAGAGACACTGCCCTTAAAGTAATAAAGGCCTCACTGTGTTGTG
Organism: Maylandia zebra; assembly: GCF_041146795.1. Classification (NCBI taxonomy): domain Eukaryota; kingdom Metazoa; phylum Chordata; class Actinopteri; order Cichliformes; family Cichlidae; genus Maylandia; species Maylandia zebra. The sequence goes on along the minus strand of NC_135175.1, from coordinate 33,726,910 downwards.
AACTTAGGAGTAGATTGTAGAAGGCTTCTCCCCCACTGAGTGGAAATTCCCCAGAGGATGTTTTAGGGTGGGGGTTTCAACATTGTAACTGGATAACTGTGGTCTGGAAGTGAGAGGGGTTTTATGACCTCTAGGGAGTTACCTACACCCACAGTGTTTTAACTGTCACGCACACACATCCACACGCACACTCACTTGAAGGAAATTTCCGTCCCCGGTTTCCTCCAAGGCGTGAGCGATAAGCAGAGTTTTGTCCTTTCCTTATAAGACTCCTAATTATTCAAAGTAACACTCTGGTATGCCGTTCAGCTGGGTTAGTTACGATATCGGGAGCAGTTAGGAGAACAAAGTGATACAGAGACTGTTCAGATTGCTTTCCCAGAATCAACTCAAAGGTTTATTTGGTACACAGCAGTTTATATAGAGAAAAAAAGGTTCGTGTGTCAGCTTTCCCAGTTCAAACCGGTACAGACTAAATAAGGAAACGTCTTCCTGCCTTCTGAGCAAAGTATCCCTTGTGTAGTTTATCAGTTCAGCTACAATTTATGATCATCCCAGCAAAATACACTCCTAGACATAGAATACAGAGTTCTTTCATTAGTGAATTCTGAAACAAACCACCTGGCCTTTAACGAGCCTTTTCCAGGAGATAAAGAAAAAGGGAGGATGGGAGTAAGGAAGTGGTCTCGTCTCTGTGGTGTTTTCGACCTTGGGGTACCAGCCTGTGAGTCTTACACATTAATTCTTGGGTCACAGAGAAAGAGAAAAACAACTAGTAAATGGGCCTTATTGAGTAGCAGTTTCTCTGCACAACATCACCACAAAACATTATCCTGTAAATGCTACCATGGTATCAAAATATCACAACATCACTCATGTGCACACAGTCACACACGAGCACTCATATAGGCACGCGGGAACGCGCACATGTAGGCATTCATGTGCTCGTGCACATAGACACAGACACAGAGTTTGCAGCACACCGTAGGGGGTTTTATGACAGCCTCTATAAAGCTGGCTGTAACTAACAAAGGGGTGAAGATTTTTGCAGAGGGACATCGGCCTCGTCTTCCCTTCTAGAAGTGCATGCTTAAATGAAGATGAATAAAGATTTTGTGAAAATGACTACTGAGTCCGGAGCCATCTCTGGATGCTCGAGGAATAAAAAGAACCGGGGTAAAACTCATTTCACAACATGAGCTCATTTTGGGGATAAAAGTAGTAAAAGTTCAACTTGTGAATAAAATTTTGGCTTGTGTGAGTTTTTTAGTTTTTACTTTGTTCAAATTTGAAGAACATCACACTTACAATGTGCAGTTCAGGTTGTATGTGTGAGAGCTGTACAACCAAATCCACACTGGCTCAGATTTGCCTCTGATTAACCACGAGGGTGTCACAGTTATCAAAGTCTGCAGACACTGTCAGCTGCAATCAACACCTTTTATTCTAATGCACAGGTGAGTTATAATGCATCTCCACTAGAAGATGGTCCCCTGTTATCTACTTTTTCACAGGCAAGCGTGGGTGAGAGTCTACAGCTTTCCACCCCCCAAGGACACGTAGTCTAATGCCTTTATTTTTCATGGCCATGTCCACTTAATACTACACTATACGGTTATATGGCATTTTAGTTAATATACAGCATAGAATTGAGGCACTTCAAATATTTTCATCTCAACACCTCCTCCCTGGAGATAAGGAGTCTCACTATCTGCCTAATGTCTCATGGTGCCTGGGAGTGTCAGTCCAACTCACTCACAATACCCATCTGTGTGTGGAATAACCTGTGAAATACTTATTTGATGTTTTCCTATATGTAGAACAAAGTCGCACAAAATGTACTATAGATATTACTAAAGTGATATTGTCAAAACATATGATCAACACATAAAATAAAGACATGTCCATCACAAGAGTTAGCAGCTTACACAAGAAAAGACGTCAGAAAGAATATGAAAGAGAAGTGGAAAAGGAAAACAGAGGATTATTAACGAGGTCATGATCACTCCACAGACATCACCTTCATATGAAGGGAAACAGAGAGTGTAACTCAAATGATAAAACAATGTACTGAGGCAGACAAACAGAGAGGCTAAACAGAAGGCAGAAATCAAACCAAAATGAGCTAAGAGAGAGAGACCCTGTAGAAAATGATGAAGTTAAGCAACCAGTGTAGTTATAACTGACTTACTCTGGATCTCCTCTCAGACTCAGGAGGGGGCGAGCGGGCCGGCTTTGTAGTTGGAGTCGGACCAGCAGAGACAATGGGCTCACTGACCTCCACTCCCCAAGTCAGTCACCACGAGGACAAGTTCTTTGTTTAGAGATGATTTAATCCAAGCTCACCAACAACATCACTCAGCTGTCCTCGTCAGAACTAATAAAATAAAAGCAGTTACATTTAGAAACGTGAGTTTAACATAAAAATATTGCTCTTTTAGCCTCACTCACATGTTCTGTAAAGATTAAATGACTTAAATCATCACGTGGTTTACAAAAACACATTGTTAATCTCAGCAAATAAGTGCGCATCCAGAAATAACTGTTTTATCTCGTTTGACATGGAAACTTAAAATTACAAAGACACACTGAACGCACCTTCCTACCAGCTGTAACCTAACAGGAGAACGTACGTTCGTCTTCGCAGCTGCGATACATACCTGACAAATTGCCGTTCATCAATTAGATTTAACACGACGCTTCTCCACAATACTTTGATGCGGGTTCTTCAAAAAGTGCCCATTTTTAAAACGGCGGAAAGACACAGCAAAGAGCACAGTACGCACACTCCTCCTTCCTCTTCGTCTGCTGCCCTGCTTCTTCTTCTTCTTCTTCAGTTTTATTGGCGGTTTGCAAACAATAAAATGGTGCGTTACCGCCACCAACTGGTATGGAGTGTCGACCCTCAAGCCCTACCCAAATGTTTACTCTTTTAAGCTACTGATGTGAGCAAAAGACTGTCCACACTGATCACAGCTGAATGGTTTCACACTGGTGTGGATCAGCTGATGTGATTTCAAGCTACCAATCTGTGGCTGCGCTGATGTCTTTTTAACCTATCAATCCGAGTAAAAGACTTTCCACACTGATCACAGTTGAAAGCTTTAAATCCAGTGTGATGTCTCTTTAAATGACCTTTCAGAGTAAAGGTCTTCCCACACTGATCACAGCTCAAGCTTCTCTCCTCCCCGTTGGCGCGCTTGCGTCTTCTGATCTGCTTCATAGCAGGAAAAGTCTTTTCCACAGGGATCGCCGCTGGCTCATCTTTACTTGCTGGTGCTGGATGTTTTTGGTTGATGTCATCCATGTGCTGAGGTTTCGGCCTGCTTTCACTTCTTTCTCCTGTAATGACAAAGAACCCAAACAGTGACATCAGGTCTATACCTTCAGCTCATCCACAAGTGCCCCTCTTACCTCACAAAGCTGGTCCATGAAAATATTGTCAGGCATAAACCGGTCCGTGGTGCAAAAAAGGTTGGGGACCGCTGGTCTACAGCTTTCTACCCCCCAAGGACACGTAGTCTAATGTCTTTATTTTTCAGGGCCATGTCCACTTAATACTACACTATTCGGTTATATGGCATTTTAGTTCATATACAGCATAGAATTGAGGCACTTCAAATATTTTCATCTCAACACCTCCTCCCTGGAGATAAGGAGGAGTCTCACTATCTGCCTAATGTCTCATGGTGCCTGGGAGTGTCAGTCCAACTCACTCACAATACCCATCTGTGTGTGGAATAACCTGTGAAATACATATTTGATGTTTTCCTATGTGTAAAACAAAGCCACACAAAATGTACTATAGATATTACTAAAGTCATATTGTCAAAACATATGATCAACACATAAAATAAAGAAATGTCCATCACAAGAGTTAGCAGCTTACACAAGAAAAGACGTCAGAAAGAATATGAAAGAAGAGAAGTGGAAAAAGAAAACGGAGCATTTTTAATGAGGTCATGCTGAGCCTCTTGTCCCGATTGTTTTATGTTGGGCTGAGAACAAACAACCAATACTCAGATCAGGTCCAGTACACAACAATTATGTATTAAGCACATATGTGGGAGACGTGCACGATACCACCCTCAGTGTAATCCGGGAGATCTTAAAGAGGAAGCACAAGCACTTCTTTATTTAAAGGGTTGTACACGCCCCCTTGAACTTTCCCACATTTTGTCACATTACAGCCACAAACATGAATCCATTTTATTTTTATTCCACGTGAAAGACGAACATAAGGTGGTGTACACGTAAGAAGTGTAATGAAAATCAAACATGATTCCACACATTTTTTTACAAATAAATAACTGAAAAGTGGGGAGTGCGTAATTATTCAGCCCCCTGAGTCAATACGTTGTAATGATAATAATGGATTACATTTATATAGCGCTTTTCAAGGCACCCGAAGCGCTTTACAATTCCACTATTCATTCACTTTCACATTCACACACTGGTGGAGGCAAGCAGGTTGCAGCCACAGCTGCCCTGGGGCAGACTGACAGAAGCGAGGCTGCTATACCGCGCCATCGGCCCCTCTGGCCGGTAGGGTAAAGTGTCTTGCCCAAGGACACGACGACCAGGACAGAGAGATCGAACCGGTGACCTTCTGGTTACAGATGCGCTTCCCAACCGCTGAGCCATGGTCACCCCACCTTTGTAGAACCACCTTTTTCTGCAATTACAGCTGCCAGTCTTTTAGGGTATGTCTCTACCAGCTTTGCACATCTAGAGACTGAAATTTTTCCCCATTCTTCTTTGCAAAACAGCTCCAGCTCAGTCAGATTACATAGACAGGGTTTGTGAACAGCAGTTTTCAGATCTTGCCACAGATTCTCGATTCGATTTAGACACCAGACAGGTCAGAGATAAAATTATTGAAAATTTAAAGCAGGCTTAGGCTACAAAAAGATTTCCCAGGCCTTCAACATCCCACGGAGCACTGTTGAAGCGAACAGTGGGGCTGAATAAATACGGACGTCCCACTTTTCAGTTATTTATTTACAAGCAAAACACTGAGTATAAGCCATCTAATTTATCTTGTAATTTAGCAAGGTTCAATTTATCCTCTTCAATTAGTGTCAATTTGAGAGATTGATTTTTCTTCCTCTAATCTTTTCGATTTCACATTAAGGCTGCCAACCTTCCTTAAATATTTGTCAATTTCAAATTTTAATAATTCCCAGTTATTTGCAAACTTTAATTTTTCTCGAGCTATAGATCAATAGTTTGAGATCAGTTCTTTAAGATCCTTTTTCACATCATCTTTCTCTAAAAAAGAGCTGTTGAGTTTCCAATATGTAGATTTAACAACAGAAGATTTAGGGGAAGTTAAATTTATTTTAATACGGCTTTATGATCTGTTGCTGGCGAAGGCCACCTACATCTATGCTATCGCTATCAAAACTTTCCAAAACTAACCAAAAGGTTGCACTAAGTAAACGTTTTGGAATGAGGATATTTGAATCTCCAAATGTCTATGAGTTTAAGGCGTACTATAACAGCTTTCAATGTAGTAGTAATTCTTTTTTTTTAACACTTGTAGTTTTCCAATTATCATACATAGCATTCCTATTATTTTACAGAAAACCACAAAACAACAATCCCACAGATCATAAAGACAGATAATACCAAGACGGGAAAAGGGAAACAAAAAACAAAACAAACAAACAAACAAACAAACAAACAAAAAAACAAACAAAAAGCACAGCAACAACAGCAAAAAAAAGAAAAAGAAAGGGGGGAGGGGGGTTCACCTCTCTATTGTTTTTACAGGACTGTTCTAGGGCAAACAAAAACACTGAAGATTCCAGTTCCAGACCGGATAAATTGTTGACGTATGTTAACAGAGGGTTCCACGTTGTGTGGAATTTGCCGATGGATCCGTTCAGAGTACATCTGATTTTTTCCAGTTTGACATTTTGCATAACATCCGTTATCCAGCGGTGGTGTGATGGAGCAGTAGTAGACTTCCATTTAAATAAAATCAGGCGTCTCGCTAATAATGACAAAAAGGCAATAACCCTCTGTAAATGGGCAGGGGGAACAGAAGTCACAATACCAGAGAAACAACCAAAAACTGTCACCAAGGGGGAGGCGAGATGTTATAGGCATAGGCTTTAGAGATGACTTCAAAAAATGATGACCAGAAAGGAGCAATTTTCGGACAGGACCAAAACATATGAAGGGAAGTAGCTGGAGTCTGTTTGCATCTATCACACAATGGGTCTATGGCTATGTTCGGAAATATTTTTGCTAGTTTAACTTTTGAAAAATGTAACCTGTGTAACACTTTGAATTGTATTAGGGAGTGTCTTGAACATATAGAAGACGAATGGACCCTGGTAAGAGCCATATCTCACTCTTTGTCAGACAGCTGGGCACTGTCGTGGAAAATTTAACAATAACCTGCAACACACCCAGCGAGCTTGATTTGAAGTGGGTTTAATAAACACATTGCGATGTGGAGAGAGCATCCCAGTGAAACACCGGGACCATCTCCGGATTGTGGCCACCGCCCACACAGACAATGAACATTCCACAACCTCACATGTTGGCCCCTCTCACAGGGGGCTATAACTCCTCCCTCACAGAGAGAATTATGACCTTGTTTTCTGCTTAGCCTTCACCTAAGAATTTACATCCCTGATAAGCAGAAGGAGCCTCACTATCTGTTTAATGTCTCCCATTACATTGGCCTCACTGTGTTAACTTTCCACATGCATGTAAACTAGTGACAGGAGTGCTCTTACTATGGTAAAGTGAGAAAGTGATATTACTATAACTAATGTGATATGATTAAATGTGTGATTAATACATGAGAAAAGAAATCTGCCACCACAGCACCCAAATCATTCTCCCACTGTTCTCGAATGTATGAAATAGACAGGTTATATGTCTTAGTTACATCAAGCGGCTCTCTCATAAGAACCCGTTGTTAAGATAAGGAAGTTTTTAGGTGTGTGATATATTTCCCACTTTATCATTAAATCTCCCAATTTATTAACTGTTTCTGTAAAAGACCCTCTTCCCCAGTGTTATTAGGGATTGAGGCACACATGCCTCACCAAACATCACACACTCCTTTGTGCCATTTGCTTTGCCCTGTCCAGATGTTTGCCATCAGGGACAGTGAATGTCCGAACCTGTAGGCAAATGAATAGCACAAACATATACTAACACTGTTAGGTGTGGCTGTGTGCAGACAGGAATAGGACCCAAGGTGCAGACTCCGGAGACAGAACTTAAACCAAAACAGCTTTAATGCTGAACTCAAACATAACATAACTGGGGGAAAAGGTCAAAAATAAACTAACACCGGCGGATTGACAAAACACACAGCAAAATAAACGGTAGATCGCGACACGGACACAGAGAAACACTGGGCTTAAATACACAGAGGGAGCAATCAGGGAATGGGTAACGGGAGGGAAACACAGCTGGGGCAAATCAGGCCTAACGAGACAAGAGGAAGCAAAACCAGACACATTAACATCAGACATGGACTTTCAAAGTAAAACAGGAAACACATAACACAGACTGAACAAAGACACAGACTCATATGCAGGCACTACAAAGGGAACAGAGACGTGGGAACAGGGCAGACACAAACACTGACTGAACACGGGGATATAGGAACTTAAGATACACATAGACGAACTAGACAAGGGGATGCAGGTGATAGGGGAGACAGAGCAACTAAAGAAGACAGAGACATAAGCCATAAGACGGAACTCAAAGAAACCAAAAATAATATCAAAAACTCAAAAACCCTGGGTCGACGACCCAGGGATCCTAACAGTACCCCCCCCCCCCCCCTTAAGGGCTGGCTTCCAGACAGCCCAAACCACAACATCAAAAGCAAAAAAACTAAAACAACCCAACCAGGGTGGGCGGCGGGGGAAACAGGATGGAGGGTTCGAAACAAATGAAACACATTGAGCCAGAAACAAAAAAAAGTGCAAACACTGGAGCCCGGAAAGCAACAGAACAAAAACAGGCTCATGACAGGCGCAGGCAGCCAGGAAAAACAGTTCACAAAAAGTTCAGGGGGCCGGCCCGGAGGCTGACGGCCCAAGAGCCCAGAAAACAGTTCAGGAGGCCGGCTGGGCGGGAGGCACCGACAGCGACCGAGCAGATCAGGAGGCCGGCCGGGCGGGAGGCACCGACGGCGACCGAGCAGATCAGGAGGCCGGCCGGGCGGGAGGCACCGACGGCGACGTAGTTCAGGGGGCCGTCCATGACAGCAATGACGTCCAGTCATCGGCCGGAGAGGACGAGCAGGACGAGCAGGACGAGCAGGACGTGCAGGACGTGCAGGAACAGACAGCATGGAGACCTCAGGAGCAGACGAAGCTGAACACTCGGAGACTGGACCAGGCGGAGCTGCAGAGGCCGGACCAGGCGGAGCTGCAGAGGCCGGACCAGGCGGAGGAGCCGGTGGTGGCTGAACGGCCCCCTCGGACCCTCCAGCGGAGACAGGAGGCTGAAGCGGTTCCTCGGACCCTCCAGCGGAAACAGGTGGCCGAACGGGCCCCCCCTCGGAGCCTCCAGCGGAGACAGACGGCCGAACGGGCCCCCCCTCGGAGCCTCCAGCGGAGACAGACGGCCGAACGGGCCCCCCCTCGGAGCCTCCAGCGGAGACAGACGGCCGAACGGGCCCCCCCTCGGACCCTCCAGCGGAGACAGACGGCCGAACGGGCCCCTCGGACCCTCCAGCGGAGACAGACGGCTGTGCAGCTAAGTGACCCCGTGGCTGAGCAGCTGATGCAAAAAACATAGCCCCAGAATAAATAGTCCCATGGCCCGAAGAAAAAGGAATATGTGTCCTTTTTGCTCACCACAGCCGGTTGTTTTGACATCCCGGGGTCCAGCTGTGGGGTGACACGCCGGTGGTGCGGCCGCCGCTTCCTCCTCGGTGATGGCTCCAATGGGCCGGGCAACTCCAAGTCCGGTGGGCTGGGCAGCACATCTTTCTCCGAGTTGGGTAGGTGAGCGGTAGCAACAGGGGGATGCAGATCAAGCTCATTAAGGAAAAACTCCTGTATGAGTGGGTGAAGTGAGTCCAAAAGCCAGGGGAGACCAGAAACCAGTCGCTGTAGCCGGTTCGCTACAGCACGCTGAAATTCCTCCCCAGAATGATTCAGCCACAGGTCACATAATTTATCCACTGAATAAATTATATCCTCCCTGAGCTCTTCAGACGGGGCGAGTGCTGCTGGGTCCATGTTCTGGTCGCGATCTTCTGTTAGGTGTGGCTGTGTGCAGACAGGAATAGGACCCAAGGTGCAGACTCCGGAGACAGAACTTAAACCAAAACAGCTTTAATGCTGAACTCAAACATAACATAACTGGGGAAAAAGGTCAAAAATAAACTAACACCGGCGGATTGACAAAACACACAGCAAAATAAACGGTAGATCACAACACAGACACAGAGAAACACTGGGCTTAAATACACAGAGGGAGCAATCAGGGAATGGGTAACAGGAGGGAAACACAGCTGGGGCAAATCAGGCCTAACGAGACAAGAGGAAGCAAAACCAGACACAGTAACATCAGACATGGACTTTCAAAGTAAAACAGGAAACACATAACACAGACTGAACAAAGACACAGACTCATATGCAGGCACTACAAAGGGAACAGAGACGTGGGAACAGGGCAGACACAAACACTGACTGAACACGGGGATATAGGAACTTAAGATACACATAGACGCGAACTAGACAAGGGGATGCAGGTGATAGGGGAGACAGAGCAACTAAAGACGACAGAGACATAAGCCATAAGACGGAACTCAAAGAAACCAAAAACTAGAAATTATAAAATAATATCAAAAACTCAAAAACCCTGGGTCGACGACCCAGGCATCCTAACAAACACTGATGTTAGTGCTTCTCGAGTTTTAAAGTAAAACCCAAAAGTAGCCATGAGTTTCCACACAGCCAACACTTCTGAGCTACATTTTGCAACAGAATTATAGATCTTTCCTCTCTGTCTATGCAGCGTACTGTACTCTTTACTATTGTAGGGCCATCAGCCCGTTTAAAAGGTGTGAACCCTCTCCAAGGCATTTACAATTATCTTTACTGTGCCCACATCAGTGATTGGGGAAACCAAAACAACCACAACTCTGGAAGAACGACTTCCTTCTTTAGGTGCTTCCAGCATTTTTGAGGCCGATCAAAACCCCTCAATGAAATGGGATAAACCAAAAATCCAATCTTTACGGTGTCAAATGTGTCAAAATTGAGTACACATGTCAAAAGAACTCACGACTGTTACTATTGTTAAAATCTCCCAATTCTTTCGATCTTTGGGCTGAAGGACGGACAATACTCGGTGTACAAATGCTCAATCAACAATCTTTTATTACATACAATTGAACACTTTACGAGCATAAACCATCCAGATGGGGAGACATGCATGAAGAGGGTCACAGCAAATCTCAAACTGGTGGAGGGTTACTCAAACTCTTATAGCCTCTAGTGGCCCGCACCTAGTCGTAAAAACCTAAACATTCACATTCTTTCTAACTCCTAGCGAGCCTGACTTATGGCCTTGGCTCCCTATTTTGTCTGCCTTCAACAACGGTGGGGGTGTAGTCTCCCGTGGAATGTGCTCTCTGTCTCCTCCACTATGAGAAAAAGCAAGGACCTGACTCTCTGAAAACCGTGTTTCTTATAACTCAGCAGTATAATGCATCATAAACAATATCATTCATTCACACTGAATCAGCAGTCTAACGTAATACAAATCAGTTTAATAACTGTAATAGTTATCACCTTCTTCTAATTCAGGAGAATACTACAAACTAAAACTACATAATGATTTCACAATCTTTAATTAGGGGTATAACATGTCATAAGATCATATTATAATCCCACACTATGTTTACTCAGACAATGAGGGCCTAATGCACTTACGCATCAGGAACTGACATGCTAGATAATCAGTCTACCTACCCTACAAAATGCACACAAGTTGCTGTAAAACTTGCATGCTATAATTACTCCAATCACTTTTACTCATGCTCAGGACTCTAACAGAGTTTGTGATGTTCGGAGAATCATGTAAATGCATATCATTTATAAAATGATTATTAACGTCACAACAACAACCTCCGTAACTTGAAAACACACTAAGCTTTCCAGGGAAACTGATTGGCTGTTTTAAGCAGATGTGATCTGCATTCATTCGCTGATCCCTCTTGGGTGCCACAGAGTCTCACTCTGCAGTCGCTGAGTTGGAGCTCAGCACGCTCTTGTTGGAGGAGGGGGCTCTTTTCAGCCCTCACCCTCTCGTTCCAACGCAGCTTTATGGTTATTGCTGTGGTTCTGGAATCTTCTCATGATGACTAGTAGGGCCCCAAACCCCATGACCTTTGACCTTAACCACTGCCTGGGCTGTCAGCTCTGTTATGAATGGTCCCTGTTCTTGCTGGGTCTCTGAAGACTTCTGATCAGCACGCAGACTCAGTCAGGAGATTCCACCCTTGGGATGATTTCTTCCAGCAATACTCTGGCTGCTGCACCTGTATCTCTTCACTAGGAGGAAAAACTTCTAACCATTTAGAAAACATGTCAACCATCATCATAATAATAATAATAATGAATTGCATTTATATAGCACTTTTCGAGACCCTCAAAGCGCTTTACAATGCCACTATTCATTCACTCTCACATTCACACACTGGTGGAGGCAGCTACAGTCATGGGCAGACTGACAGAAGCCAGGCTTCAAACCACATTTTCCTTTCAGTTCAGTGAAGTTTACTTATAGATCATCAAAACCTTATCTGAACATGGACTTAACCCCCCTGTAGAGGTTTAATACCTGTACATGAACGGTTAATCCCACAAATCACAGTAAAAAGCCATGGACAAAAACACCATGAAAAAACTCATGGAAAACATAGAAAACATTGTTTAAACCTAGAATCCCTCCGTTTGACACGTGGTCTCTCCCATGAGTCAACTCATCAGAACTAGGAGAATAACAAAAAGGAAAAGGTTAGTTACACAAATTCTCAGACAACATCAGGGCTCCTCCTCCGGAGTAATTTTGCTTCAGCCCTGTTAAAGACTAAAATCAGCATTAATGTCATGTCAAGTGGGTCTAACTCTTGGCTCTGCCTGGAGCCTGCATCCACACCACAATTACCTAGAAACCAAAATTGGTGAGTAAATACAAACTTCACACTTACGAACAACTGTAGGTTATGAGAGTAATAAGGCATCCAACACAGACAAAAGTGTGTCATATGCAGTTTATTTCCCCAAATCATTAAAACACTACTGTTACCATAATTTGCTCAAACCATGGATTATCCCATGTGTTTAATTAAGTTACTGGTTACAGTAGTTTTATCTTAAGTAATGTCACTCACTTGTTTTCACACTTTGAGCTCAACACCTTAAAATGAATAACGATATGATAATGAGTAATCACTGCACAATCTGCTTCATTTCACTCATGTCTGCCTGCGTGACGCCAGAACCCTTAGAGAGGGAAAAAAAAACATTAGCCAGTGGTGTTTCCTCGCAGGTCGGGCCTGGATCAACAGATTCCAGAGGTGTTGCTGTAAATCATGTGGTCAACCCTCCTTGTCTGTGAAAGGAGTGATACCGATTTTAACACAGTATGTGTTTCACATTGAATACACATTTTTCTCCTGTAGCATTTAACATTTTCCAACAATACAGTGTGTTACTGTAACCAACAAGCAGCCAGGAAAACACAGTTTTCTCCACACAAAATCAGTAACACAGAAAAGTAGCAGCTTAAGGGTTAAGTCTGTAAGGCCCACACACACTCATGTGAACCTACAGTCTCCCCTCCTCTGGTCTCTGTCATCCTCCTGCTCCTGCAAAAACAAGCAAACAAAAGCACATACATCCACCCTTTTTCACTGTTTGGGTGGGTTAGGCATTAGCAGTGACTAATGCTAAAATAGTTAACGTCTTCACAATTTCAAGTCAGTCACACTTAGTCCACATCATCAGTCCAGCCACAGTCCAATCACATGCATTCATCCAGTCACATGCAATCGTACCAATCATTGCTGATAGTAGAAAACCGCGCATGAATTTAAATATCCACTGACAGCAATATTTCATCATTCCAAAAATAAAAATTATTCTTATTGCTTTTGAAATGGATTGAATCGCTACAATTCTTTTAAAACAGAGGACTTACTATCTAATATGGTCAGCGTCCTATGTAGGTGAATTTTCTCAGAAGCCCATTGTAATCTAGAGAAGCTCACCTTATATTTGCTCTCAATTAAAGTATTTTATAACACTTTTACTCCTGATCTTGCAGGCCTGCTTTTACATCATCAACACACAAAATATCACCCCCAGAGGGATGATACCTGGCAGGTTTTTTCCCCCTAAGTGCACCGTTACAAACAAAACATATTAGGCCTTGTTCAGGACATGTCTAAATATATATAAAAAATAAACCTGTGTTTCTCTTACAAAAAGAAAACAACCCTAACCTATCTGGCAAAATCAGCCTGGTACTAAAACAAACAAACAAACAAAAAAAACAAATCTACCAGAAATCACAGGAAAAGTTTTGCTTTCTGGTGACACAACATGCTGTAGGGATTAAAATCTGCCATGCAGTGTTGCAGTCACTGCTTCTGTTCATGTTCCCCACATCATATTTACGCCTTTAGACGAAGAAGAACACCCACTAGAATACCCAAACTGAGTTTCTAGGAACCTGCACCCAATAATTGCAGCAGTAAGGAAGCGAGGCTTTCCCTGTTGGTCCGCTTGAAAATCCTCCCAAATCAAAACAGCTCACCGTTGCAGATCCTTTTCAGTGCCTCTCTTGGTTCTTTTAAAAATTCCTGCATGTGTGAGTCGCTGAAGCACAGTTCGCAGTTCCCCCATGTACTTGAGGAACACGAGACTTTTTCAGATAAATAAAGGCAAATATTGCAAACTACACAAAAGGCAGCCGCTAAAGCGTTTAAGTTTCAAAATAGGACAAACAAAACAGACTAAATTGTCAATTCCACTTAGAAACAAAATATTAATTCTATAAATAAATCTTAGTTGGTTTTACAGAAGAACAGACAAAATTGACTAACTTTTGTCAATATCAAATAAACTGAGAACTAAAAGGAAATTCTCAATCTCTCCTTGTTGTGTAGATTAGCTTTTCAAACAGTTTTAACAGTTACTTTAGTCTGACAAAAGCCAAATGACGAATTAGCGCTTCTCTGTGCAACTTAATTTGGATTGGCTGTTCTTTTTTTTTAAGAGTCCAAGAGAGATGAGGCCTATCGCAATAGTTTCATTTTTCTATTGAGAAAAAGTTATTTCGCAATACATTTCGTTATTGTTCTATCGCCCAGCTCTAATGCTTATCCTACAAAATCAATCTCTCACTCTCCCTCTCTGTCTTTCACTCACTCACACAGACACACACCACCACTGTCAACTTTGCTAAATTACTAATGAAAAACACTGACCAGGCAGCTGTGATTGAGCAGCAATGTCCATCCAACTCTTTTCATGGTTGTTGTAGTCGTGATAACTTTGTGAGGCCACATTGAAAAGCCTCGGATATGGAAGCGTAGAGCTGCCACCCAGGCAAAAGAAAAGTGAAAAGTATATTGTTCTAACAATATACCTTTCACGTTTTTTAACAATATAATATCACATTATTACAATATACAGAATTATCACATTCGTACAATATAAATATTATATAGACTACATCGCAGCTCCAGTCACGCTTCCATCACAGTCTTTCTCGTCTTTTCCCAGAGTAACAGCCAAACAGGAGGATCTATTGGCTAGCACTGCTTCGCCTTGCACGCATTCTTTTTTTAAACTTAATCTGGAATTCACTGCAAACTGTTTGTGCGGGATATGAATGACAAGATTTTGTTTTTCTACAAGAGTTAGTAAAAAACATCTCCAGTGTGATCAAATCTTCTTGCCAAACATCCGCAGCTTTGCAGTGTATACAGCACTATAATGACCAGACCTGATTCTTTTGAAAACCATACATCTTTCCACAGGTCTCAACTTCATCAGACATCACCTAGACACAAAGCTGGATGATGCCAGCGCAAACAGCAGCCTAACCGACTAAGATGATAGATCCATGGGGTCAGGAAAGCCAGATGCAGGGCTGGAGCGGTACCTTTCATGTCCATTCACTGGAGGTGTGGATCTATTGCATGGCGTTCCTCACATCAAGAAGCTGTCAATCAAAGGCAATACAGCTCTTCCTGCATCTGGAGCTTGTGAAGGACTTCTCAGTCATGCAGGACTCCTGTTCACTGCTAAACAGTCACAACTTCACAGAAAGAACCTTGAGAGCAAACTGCTGCTGAAGCTTAACCATCACCTCACTGAGTGAAGAAATGGCACATGTTTGCTAAATATGCAGAAATAGATGCACACCCATACAATTTATGATGAACTGAGCTGGCTTGTATGTACATGAGGAAGATGTCTCGTTCTGTTTTCTCTGAGGTTGCTGTGCCATTTGGAGCAAAAATGAATATAAAGTTTACAGCATATCTTGTCACTGGAAATTGTTTGCACTGTTTATATATTTATATTATGTACTGCAGGTATTGGTGAAAAAAGCTTGTTTGAAAAATGTTGTGAAAATCTGGAAATTAGAATTGTTGTGCCTTATTTTGTTGATGTTTTTACATATATTCCTTTTGGAAATACTAAAATTTGTATATTTATTTATTTTTGTTTGTCTGATAGCATTTATAAAATAAATCGGACATTTCAAACAGTTACTCGCTACTTGAGTAGTCTTTTCACCAAGTACTTTACTCTTACTCGAGTAACTTTTTTGAAGACTACTTTTCACTTTTACTTGAGTAATAATATTTCAAAGTCATGCTACTCTTACTTGAGTACAATTTTTGGATACTCGACCCACCTCTGTAACCGGGGCATGATCAGAAATGACAATTGGATCATATTTACAGTCTGTAATAGCACTCAGTAAGTAGGGGCCAACCAGAAAAAAAATCTATCCTAGAAAATGACTTATGCACATTAGAGTAAAATGAATACTCCCTTCTAGTGGGATACTTAAATCTCCAAGGGTCTACAAGTTTATGTGGCTCTACGAACGACTGAATTGTTTGCACAGATTTAGATGGTCTTGTTAGGATGCCTGGGTCGTTGACCCAGGGTTTTTGAGTTTATTATTTATTATTTCTAGTCTTTGGTTTCTTTGAGTTCTGTCTTATGGTTTATGTCTCTGTCTTCTCTAGTTGCTCTGTCTCCCCTGTCTGCTATATCCCCGTGTCCAGTCAGTGTCTGTGTCTGCCCTGGTCCCACGTCTCTGTTCCCTCTGTTGTAGTGCTTGCATGTGAGTCTGTGTCTTTTGTTCAGTCTGTGTTATGGGTTTCCTGTTTTACTTTGAAAGTCCATGTCTGATGTTACTGTGTCTGGTTTTGCTTCCCCTTGTCTCGTTAGGCCTGATTTGCCCCAGCTGTGCTTCCCTCCTGTTACCCATTCCCTGATTGCTCCCTCTGTGTATTTGAGCCCTGTGTTTGTGTCTGTGTTGTGATCTACCGTTTACCTAGCTGTGTGTTCTGTCAGTCCTCTGGTGTAAGTTTATTTTGATTTTTTCCAGTTATGTTATATTTGAGTTTAACATTAAAGCTGTTTTGAGTTCACATCTGTCTCCGGAGTCTGCACCTTGGGTCCTTTTCCTGCCTGCACACAGCCATCACATAACAGGTCTTAGTAAAGATTGGGAAGAGCGATCCCAAACAGAATCCATTACCAGGTTGTAATCCCCAGACATAACCAGATGATAACTATCCAGATTGGGAATGGAGCTTAGCATTAGCGCTCAGCCTGAGCTGGAGGTTTAAGGGTCGAGGGTCTGCGAGCCAGAGGGGTCTGCTCAGCCAGAGCTGGAGGTTTGAGCTCCGGGGGTCTGCGTGCCGGATGGGCTGCTTAGCCCAGGCTAGAGGTTTAAGGGCCGAGGGTCTGTGCGCCAGAGAGCGCCATTCAGCCCAATCTGGGGGTTTGAGCTACATGGGTCTGCACACTAGAGGTGCCCGCTCAACCTGAGGTGGAAGTTTGAGCGCAGAGGATCTGCGCACCGGATGGTCCCGCTCTGCCTGAGTCGGAGGTTTGAGCACCGGGGGTCTGCAAGCTGTCCATACCTACCACACCTGCACACCCGCTTCCTCATCCAGCACCGACTGCACCGCTGCTTCCGAGTCCAGCAGCGAAACACCAGCCATCAGCCAAGACCAATAATCATTGGCCACTTTCCAGGC
This sequence comes from Maylandia zebra, assembly GCF_041146795.1. Taxonomy (NCBI): domain Eukaryota; kingdom Metazoa; phylum Chordata; class Actinopteri; order Cichliformes; family Cichlidae; genus Maylandia; species Maylandia zebra. The sequence goes on along the minus strand of NC_135175.1, from coordinate 33,709,614 downwards.
CAACAGCTAAGGAGCTGTTGAGAGCCACCGGAGCCGTTATGTTATCACTGCCACAGGACCCAGGGCAGGCCGGTTGATCTGTAACACCACTGTCACTGGACCCGGGGCAGGCTGCCTGAGCCGCAATGCTGCCGCCACTGGTCTCATCGCAGGCCGCCTAGACCGTTTTGGTGCCACTGAACCCGTGGGAGGCTGCCTAAACGGTCTTGCCGGATTTGCCACCAACCAGGTTGGCCACAAGAACTTGGCTTGTTGGACTGTGTGCCGCTGCTGCTGGAGGTGCAGCCGGGTTTTTTAATTGTTTGGACTAAGGCTCTGATATTGTTTTGAGTCCTTCGTCATGGAAACACCCCCCCCCAGCAGGCACCTTCAGGCCTGCTGGGGGGGGTTCATTCATTATGCAAATGTACTCTTTATAAGATTGGAGAAACCTGCAGTCAGCTGAGACTGAAGAAGTCTCTGGGATGAGTGACGAAACGTTTGTCCCACTGAAAACGCTACGTCCAGATGAACAGAATCAACTTCTGGGATTTCCTTACCTGGATGATTGAGCATGCATCAAGATATTACCCACAATTACTTAGGTACACGAGAACAAAGGGACAGCAAGTCAGTTTTATCATAAATGACACATTTATGACTTACAATAAAAATATTTTTATTGCAACATAAAAAAAAATGTAGGTTTGTCTCTTCATGGAGCAAAACACACTCACATCCTGTAAGAAAACACAGACCACTGAAAACTTTACACATGGGTAAGAAAATATTTAGTTTTCCACATACTGCCTGTTTCAAAATGACACATTTATCAATTTACTTTTTTTTTTTTTTACTGTAACATTAAAAATTGCAGGAGGGGTTGTGTCTTTGTGGAGCAAAACAGACTCACACAATATTGTAAGACAATAGAGCCCATTTAAAACACATTTCATGTGAGTTACAATAGAAGTGGCGCAGCACTGACACTGATAATTACCTCACGATGAATAGCCAAATAAACCAGGGGTCCCCAATCCCAGTCCACGAGGGCCGGTGTCCCTGCAGGGTTTAGAGGTGTCCTTGATCCGTCATAGATGATTTAAAAATGTTAAATTATCCCCTTCAACATGTCTTGACGTTGTCCAGAGGCCTGGTAATGAAGTAATCATGTGATTCAGGTGTGTTGACCCAGAGTGAGATCTAAAACCTGCAGGGACACCGGCCCTCGTGGACTGGGATTGGGGACTCCTAAAATAAACAGTAACAGGTCTGACAGTTTGACCCAGAAGGTGAACTCTTCTGACATTTTGTTTTTCTTGTGATCAGATGATGGGAGTAATTTTTTCTCTGTATGCTGTTTGTGGACACAGCCAGTGAAGTTTAACTTGCTAAACTTGGAACAAGTTGAATTGTGAAGCCTGATCTCAAGCTTTTTAAGTTTGACGCAGCATCCAGAAGAACTTTTGTTCAAACCCCTGTTTCTCCCACTGTGTTCAAATGAACCCCGTCAGGGTAATGTCTAGGGCTGCCACGATTAGTCGACTAGTCACGATTACGTCGACTATCAAAATCGCCAACGACTAATTTAATAGTCAAGGCGTCGTTTGAAGCTTTGTAAGATCCCAAAAGACGCAGGAATAAGTAGTAGGATTTAATAACGGACTGAAACAGAAGACGGCAGCACTGCATGAAGAAGGATGACAGCTGCCATTAAACACCGAAGAAGAAGAAGCTGTGTCCCAGAATTCATTGCACAGCTCAGTTTCCAACAATGGCGGCAGCTAGTCAGTTTTATTCTTATCATTCTTTCTGGGTCACAAAGTAAACGCTTAACATATTTTCAGGCGAGAATGTAGCTGTGTAAACTTCAAATATCTGCTCACTTTATCAAGACACCACATTTTTTCAAAAGTGCTCCGACGTTTTCGGAGACTTCGATAGCTAGCCGGGGTTACAGGCTCCCTGGAGCCGGTGAGAACACCGGACTCCCGGCAAATGGTTTCCAAACCCACCGCCATCTTTCGCTACTCAGGTTAAACATGATATATAAGTCACTTAGATAACTTAAAAATGTTACTGTTCTGCTTTTTTTCAGTATTTTATTTGTTCCTGAGTAAATCGGTTTGGCTGAGATTAAAGTTATAGTTTTTACACAGCTGAAAAAACGTCAAGCAGACAGCTGATTATCAGAAATGTGAGATGCTCGAGAATATACTCCGGTGTCCTGTTATATTTTAGATAGCAAGGAGTAGGGATTTGGTATCGTTTAGGTTTTATCCGATACCGGTGCCAAACTGGTACTTTTGAAACGGTGCCGGTGCCTAAACGGTGTTCAAACCGGTGCTTAAAGAATGGAGAACACAAAATTGGTCCAAAAACCTCTCATGTTCAGCTGTTTTTTTGTAAAAAGATAACAATGTTAGTCTTTTCTGCAGCTATGGGGCATATATGGCAACACTCTTGGCTGGAAGCAGTGCTTAATCAATGGAAAAAACACAAACTTTCTCCAAAAACCTCTCATGTTTAACTGTTTTCCAATCTTTCTTTGGTCATTTTAGCCTTTTTGGCCAGGGTGAAGGGAGTATCTGCCATCAAACAAGAAGACAGCCGCAAATAGATATGCTGTTTGCTAGTTCACCTTACATGCATTAATGTAATAACGTGTTTAGCCTACTCAACGTAAATTACACACGAACAACATTAAGCTACTCACGCAGAGAAGAACGGCTGCTGCTGCATCATCATTTCTGCTACACTGGCAGGGCTAGGGGCCAGGACTCCCCTCTTCGGGTTTTTGGGGGATGTTGCTAACTCCGGGTCCGATAACAGGCACCACACCCGCAGTAGATGTGCTCGGTGTGAGGTCTCGCAGCAAGCTATCAAATACGGCGCATTTTTCGGCTTTAAAAAACACCGTTATGCATCGCCAGGTGTTTCATCGGATTCGAGGTGTTACCTCCTTTGACAGTATCAAAGTATCACCTTAAAGCACTTGTTGCAGGCTGCTGAGTTTGCATATTTTGCTGTGAAGTACAGCCAGACTTTTCACCGCTTTGCCTTGGGCATTTTTAATCTGTAGCTCTGCTCCAAAAGAACGTACGTACCTGGACCCGCCTACTATCCTCGGAAACATAAAATGATTGGCTAGAATCTAAAGTGTATGACATCTCAGGAAAATAAAAGCACCGAAATAAAGCACCGAAATGTGCGCTTCTTTTCGGTCTGGTTACTACCGTTTATGTCAGAACTGGTGCCGTCATGGCACCGGATACAGATACCCATCCCTAGCAAGGAGTTTATTAAACTTCACCGAAACAATCTGCACATTTCATTAAAATTTAATAAACTATCACCTTGTCTCTATTTTTAGTTAGCACAGACCTTAAACACTTAAAGCTGTAAGCTCATGATAGTTATATAAGAGCAGATGCATGCTGTACATTTTACGTCCAATGGATGCATGATCTGATTATTCGACTAATTGGGAAAATAATCGGTGACTAGTCGACTATCAAAATAATCATTTGTGGCAGCCCTAGTAATGTCCCATTGGTCTGCCACTTTTCTCAGAGGAGGACACTTTGTGGGTTTTCTGATGCCTCAATAGATTTGTTTTATGGATGAAAGACTTTCCACAGTGACCACATACAAATGATTTAACTCCAGAGTGGGTGAGCTGATGTGATTTTAAGCCAGTCATGTGAGTAAAAGCCTTTCCACATTGACCACATTTAAATGATGTAACTCCAGAGTGGGTGAGCTGATGTGATTTTAAGCCAGTCATGTGAGTAAAAGCCTTTCCACATTGACCACATTTAAATGATGTAACTCCAGAGTGGGTGAGCTGATGTGATTTTAAGCCAGTCATGTGAGTAAAAGCCTTTCCACACTGACCACATACAAATTGTTTAGTACCAGAGTGGATAAGCTGATGTGTTTTTAAGTGAGCTTTCTGAGTAAAAGACTTTCCACACTGCTCACAGCTGAAGGGTTTATCTCCACTGTGGATGAGCTGATGTGCTTTTAACCTTTCGATCTCAATATAAGCCTTTCCACAGTCACCACATACAAATTGTTTAGTACCAGAGTGGATAAGCTGATGTGATTTCAAGGCAGCAATGTGAGTAAAAGACTTTCCACAGTGCTCACAGCTGAAGGGTTTATCTCCACTGTGGATGAGCTGATGTCTTTTTAAGTTACTAACGTAAGCAAAAGCCTTTCCACACTGATCACAGGTGAGAGGTTTATCTCCACTGTGGATGAGCTGATGTACTTTTAAATTGCCCATCTGAGTAAAAGACTTTCCACACAGATCACAACTGAATGGTTTCTCTCCACTGTGGATGAGCTGATGTGTTTTTAATCTACCAATCTCAGTAAAAGCCTTTCCACACTGATCACAGGTGAAAGGTTTAACTTCACTGTGGATGCCCTGATGTCTCTCTAAGTGATCTCTATCCTGAAAAGACTTTCCACACTGATCACATCTGAATGGTTTCACACCGCTGTGGATAAGCTGATGTTTTTTTAAGTTGCTACTCTGAGTAAAGGTCTTTCCACACTGATCACAGCTGAATGGTTTCACACCGGTGTGGATCGGCTGATGTGTTTTTAAGCCACCAATCCGAGTAAAGGTCTTTCCACACTGATCACAGCTGAATGGTTTCACACCGGTGTGGATCAGCTGATGTGATTTGAAGTGAAAAATCTGAGTAAAGGTCTTTCCACACTGATCACAGCTGAATGGTTTCACATCGGTGTGGATCAGCTGATGTCTTTTTAAGTTGCTACTGTGAGTAAAAGACATCCCACACAGATCACAGTTGAAAGCTTTAAATTTCGTGTGGACGAGCTGATGTGATTTTAAGTTGCATCTCTGAGTAAAGGTCTTTCCACACTGATCACAGCTCAAGCTTCTGTCCTCCCTGTTGGCGCGCTTGCGTCTTCTGGGCTGCTTCATAGCAGGAAAAGTCTTTTCCACAGGGATCGCCGCTGGCTCATCTTTACTTTCTGGTGCTGGATGTTTTTGGTTGATGTCATCCATGTGCTGAGGTTTGGGCCTGCTTTCACTTCTTTCTCCTGTAATGACAAAGAACCCAAACAGTGACATCAGGTCTATATCTTCAGCTCATCCACAAGTGCCCCCTCTTACCTCACAAAGATAAACAGTTTCACCATCTGCCAAACGTCTCAGGTGCCTGGGGACGCTATGCTGTGGTAAATATTTGAAGTGAGCTCATTTTGGGGATAAAAGTAGTAAAAGTTCAACTTGTGAATAAAAAGTTTTTTAGTTTTTACTTTGTTCAAATCTGAAGAACATCACACTTACAATGTGCAGTTCAGGTTGTATGTGTGAGAGCTGTACAACCAAATCCACACTGACTCAGATTTCCCTCTGATTAACCACGAGGGTGTCACAGTTATCAAAGTCTGCAGACACTGTCAGCTGCAATCAACACCTTTTATTCTAATGCACAGGTGAGTTATAATGCATCTCCACTAGAAGATGGTCCCCTGTTATCTACTTTTTCACAGGCAAGCGTGGGTGAGAGTCTACAGCTTTCTACCCCCCAAGGACACGTAGTCTAATGCCTTTATTTTTCATGGCCATGTCCACTTAATACTACACTATACGGTTATATGGCATTTTAGTTAATATACAGCATAGAATTGAGGCACTTCAAATAATTTCATCTCAACACCTCCTCCCTGGAGATAAGGAGTCTCACTATCTGCCTAATGTCTCATGGTGCCTGGGAGTGTCAGTCCAACTCACTCACAATACCCATCTGTGTGTGGAATAACCTGTGAAATACTTATTTGATGTTTTCCTATATGTAGAACAAAGTCACACAAAATGTACTATAGATATTACTAAAGTCATATTGTCAAAACATATGATCAACACATAAAATAAAGAAATGTCCATCACAAGAGTTAGCAGCTTACACAAGAAAAGACGTCAGAAAGAATATGAAAGAGAAGTGGAAAAGGAAAACAGCATTTTTAACGAAGTCATGATCACTCCACAGACATCACCTTCATATGAAGGGAAACAAAGAGTGTAACTCAAATGATAAAACATTAAGTTCCTGAGGCAGACAAACAGAGAGGCTAAACAGAAGGCAGAAATCAAACCAAAGTGAGCTAAGAGAGAGAGACCCTGTAGAAAATGATAAAGTTAAGCAACCAGTGTAGTTATAACTGACTTACTCTGGATCTCCTCTCAGACTCAGGAGGGGGCGAGCGGGCCGGCTTTGTAGTTGGAGTCGGACCAGCAGAGACAATGGGCTCACTGACCTCCACTCCCCAAGTCAGTCACCACGAGGACAAGTTCTTTGTTTAGAGATGATTTAATCCAAGCTCACCAACAACATCACTCAGCTGTCCTCGTCAGAACTAATGAAATAAAAGCAGTAACATTTAGAAACGTCAGTTTACTAAACATAAAAATATTGCTCTTTTAGCCTCGCTCACATGTTCTGTAAAGATTAAATGACTTAAATCATCACGTGGTTTACAAAAACACATTGTTAATCTCAGCAAATAAGTGCGCATCCAGAAATAACTGTTTTATCTCGTTTGACATGGAAACTTAAAATTACAAAGACACACTGAACGCACCTTCCTACCAGCTGTAACCTAACAGGAGAACGTACGTTCGTCTTCGCAGCTGCAATACATACTGTAACGTCGGGTTGTGTTGCGTGGTTGAGAGGAGGCGGCAAAACACCTAGCAGGCTAGTCGGAAGAACACACACCCACGCTGGTATCGGTAATCCACGGTGGTTCTTTAATACGCCTTCTTCAACAACCATATAAAAGCCCGGTTGAACGGCTGCGGCTCAACAACATAACGCCCAGCGTTCATACAACCCAAGCGTTGCAAATAAAACAACCAAAAAAAAAAAGGTCTGGAGAAGAAAACATAAATCCGTCCTTCGTTAAGCACAAGCGTGAAGGCACGTGACCTCATAATCCCGGAGCGAGAGAGCAGTGGCACAAACTGATGACACCATCAACCCTCGACTTGGGCGTCTTAAAGACTGCGGTCAAGTGAGCCCTCACTTAGGAAGTCACAGTCAAGCTAGCCGCTCCGCCAGCCGCACCGAAAATGTGGTTGCACTACTCTTACGTATATTACGGTATGGGTGAAGACTGGCTTAGAAACGCAGTGTTTTGTGTCCTGACACTATTTTACTTCACAATCCACTCCCATTTTTAGTGTATCTCCACTTTCCCCCCTGTGATCCACAGCCTAAATTACTGTATGATTCAGAGAAAATTAACAATAAAATTTACCCAATTTACTCAACTGTACTCTTATTGTCCTCGTCTTTGACCTCAGATTACAGGAAAACTATAAGAGGTGACGCAGATATTTCACTGGATTATGACTCTGGGTGACCCCCACTCTGCACCCTGTGATCCACAGCCAAAATTACTGTACGGATTTTGAGAAAATTCATAGTAAAATCTTCCCATTTTGCTTTACTGTACTCTACATATTGACATCTTTGAGCTCAGATTACAGGAAAACTGTAAGAGGTGACGCAGATATTTCACTGGATTCTGACTCTGGGTGACCCCCACTCTGCATGCTGTGATCCACAGCCAAAATTACTGTACGGTTTTTGAGAAAATTGATAGTAAACTTTGCACAATTTACTGTACTATACTCTATATATTGACATCTTTGAGCTCAGATTACAGGAAAACTGTAAGAGGTGACACAGATATTTCACTGGATTCTGAATCTAGGCCATCGCCACTCTTCACCCTGTGACCCACAGCCAAAATTACTGTATGGATTTCCAGAAAATTGATAGTAAACTTTGCACAATTTACTGTACTATACTCTATATATTCTCATCTTTGATCTCAGATTACAGGAAAACTGTAAAAGGTGACACAGATATTTCACTGGATTATGACTCTAGGCCATCTCCACTCTGCACCCTGTGATCCACAGCCAAAATTACTGTACGGATTTTGAGAAAATTGATAGTAAACTTTGCACAATTTACTGTACTATACTCTATATATTCTCATCTTTGATCTCAGATTACAGGAAAACTATAAGAGGTGACGCAGATATCTCACTGGATTATGACTCTGGGTGACCCCCACTCTGCACCCTGTGATCCACAGCCAAAATTACTGTACGGATTTCTGATAAAATTAAATCCTATTCCATTACCAAACAAAATGAGTTCATTGAAGTATTTGCTTAACTACAAGAAATGTCTTTCCACACACAATTAAAATTTTTCAAAATGTCATTCACACACCACCTCAAGTATCAACTTCAGTTTTAGACATTATTTATTCAGTGCTTAATCACAACAATAGTCAACTTAAGGCACTTACATAATAAGTTAAACCTTACAATAATACATACAGAGAAAAACCCAACAATCATATGACCCCCTATGAGCAACAGTGGGAAGGAAAAACTCCCTTTTAACAGGAAGAAACCTCCGGCAGAACCAGGCTCAGGGAGGGGCGGCCATCTGCCTCAACCGGTCAGGGTGAGAAATTACATTTCTCAGATTACTGATTTCTCATATTACTACTACACAGTTTAGATATATTGTTATTCATTATCTGTCATCACACAAATCAACCCAAAAAATCAAAAAGGAAATACTTGAAGTACGTGCACAAAGCAAGAATGTTATACACATTGTGTTTTACACATGTGTTCCTCAAAACACCAATAACAACTATAAACAGATTATTCAAGTAGCTTTCACCGCATGTGGAATTAGGTTACACAAAGCACACACTTCCACTCTGTCTTCTGAGCACTGCTGAGCTGTTCATTTGTCATGTCCAGGCATTCAGAATGGAACCAGCGGTTGCAATTATCACACTGGATCTGTAAACAAAAACATATGAACTTTCATAAACACATTACATAAATAATTCTATGTTTTAATCAATTACAATCATTAAAGACACAGAGTCAAATATTTTTTGGAAGATAACATAAAACAATTTTTAAAAATACTATACCCAGTCAATGATGGAGGGTCCTGGATTAGGTGGTTTCACCGTTGCACACATGACACAGTTGTTGTCACTGTCAAATACTAAAACATAATATATATATATATGTTAGTGTTCATCAGTTTGACACAAATAAATATGTCCATTTGAAGAAGATATTACACACCGGAGGCCTCAAGTATTGTCTGTGCAAATGTCCTTCGTGCCTGGGCCATCTCTTTTTTTGTCGTCAAAAATCTCTGTGTGTTAGCCCTGCGACAGACTGGCGACCTGTCCGGGGTGTACCCCGCCTCTCGCCCCATGACAGCTGGGATAGGCTCCAGTGCCCCCCGCGACCCTGAAAAAGGATAAGCGGAAGCGGATGGATGGATGGCTTCCATTACTTCTTTGGCCATCTGAAATAAAAAAAAAAAACAACAAAAACAATTAATTGAAAACATCTGCAAATGTTACACTTCCTGTTTACACAATTTAACCTTTTAAGATTATTTTAACTTCCCCCACCCCATCTTCTTATCTAATTTCACAGAAAAATATTATTGCGTTAATGTTGTACCATACCATGATGACCATTACTCCGCAGCTAGAACCATCCCGTTGAAATGGATGTGTCAGTACTCCTCCTCGAAGTCTCACATTCACCCAGTCTGTTTTGTTGTAGCATGTCCTCCTCATTTTGAAGTATTCACTTTGTGAACATAACATACATCACATTTATATAATAATGAAAGATAAAAGTCACACAGAAAAAGACACATATAGTACAAAGACCGTTGCTCTGAACGGACTTTACAATCATTATCACAATCACCATGACTTGAAAGAGTCATTGTGTCAAGCCAATGAAAGATTAAATTCTGGTAATACCCAGTGCAAATCTTTGCTTAAAAGAGAATTTATGACCTTACGTGACAAAAACATTTTTGTAAGATGAGTTATTTATCATGGTGAACAGTGTTACTTATTATGTTTGTTTTTTTTTACAAGTAATGCAACCAAACATTGATTTTGTTTTAACGTATTTCTTCGTACTACAAAATGTTACGTATTTTTCAATTATCTGAATGTGTTATCACTTCTTTTTCTCAATGAATATATATATTTTGGAAAAGATACAACATCAAAAGTCAAAGGACTGAGCAGTTTTCACTAAGCTTAACTGGAGGGTGTTACTTTTAAATGTACGCCTAAGAGTACAAAATCTAATCTTCGGTATATGCTATATCTCTATATATGCTCTCTATTGGTTAGTATATCAATATTATTGAGGTTTTCAAATTCTAAAAATTATGATTTTAGACACATTTCTGGACGAAGACTATACACAAAGCGCAAACAATCTAAAACAATTTTCTGTAATTAGACTGAGGAAAATAACTGGCATTAAATGGCTAGAATGTGCTCGTTTCTTGTTAATAGTCCCATTTGTAGTGTTAATTACTCACCTTTCCATTTTATTGTTGGTGGGTAAACCAAAAATTTTAGTCCACGTAGGCCTCGATGAAAAGTTCAGTGTACTAATAATAATTATATGTAATGACAGCGTAACCACATATAAACGTTTCCTGTCGCAATGAAAGCTACGTTATCTGTCCGTGCAACGCAACACCTCAATAAATACCGAAAGATCAAAAGTGGGTTGGCTCTATGTCATGTGACTCTTGTCCCACACATCAGTTTGCATTGAATTAACAAATAATACTAATTTAATTCTAATAATGAAGCAAAAACTAAAAAATGTTAAGGCAATGTACGACCTTGTTATTTCATGTATAAAATATAATCAAAATAGTATTGGCAGAAATATTTCTACGAGTTACAGTATGAAAAAAAAATTATGAAACCTGTAATCAAAAGGCAAGATATTGTATAGGTAATTCATAATATTAATGTTAAAGACAATGAGTGTCAGAGAAAAAGGCAAAAGCATATTGCTTAAAATATATTGTAAAAGATGTGATTAAAGACTTTCATATAAATTATGAGAATTGGAAGTTGTTTTTATACTTCTAAGACTACTATTACTTAGAGTGACGTGAAAATTAACGAACAAGAAGGAAAATATTATTTTCTATTAAACAAGTGAGTTGAATTAGATTTTCAATGTTTTTGCAGTTAACATATTTACTGAGACAATCAAAAATGAGCATGGAACAACATCTGTTACATGCCATGGTACCCAGCTCTTTGTTTTCTCTTACTCTTGTCTTTCAGGTGTCAAGCCTCATTCAATACTCAATACACTCAATACAAAGGTAATTGGCACGTCTCTATTGGCTGATCTGGGGAACAGTAGACCAATCGCTTGCCTGGGATAATTTCAAAAAACCAGCTCCCAGGCCAGCAGGTTGGCTTCAGACTGTCTTTGAACTTTTGTTAGTAGGTGTCTATGTGTGTGAACAGAGTGTTTGGGTGTGAGGCTGGACAGATAAGATCGGGGTACCCCAAACACATTCAACTGAGCTTTAAGTGTTAAAAACACTGGGTTAGGCAGGTGATGACACTTTTGTGTCCTGTGACTGATCTTATGTGTCAAGCAGGTACACAGGCCTTTTGTTTTGCATATTATTTTATTTCCACTTTAGGGAAGCTGTTGGCGTCTTTTTGTTTTAGTAATGTCTTTGATCTGGCTCAGCCGCCTGGTTCTCGTCCCCAACATTTTTCTTTTGTTAAGCTTACTGTTATCAGGGCATGGTAAATGAACAGTAAACCTTGCCTGATGACTAATCTTCCCGTTTCCCTATCATTGATTTATTTGGGTTGTCATGGAAGAAGTATTAAACAATGCCTTTTATTAGAACATAAGCATTGATATGCAGTAATTGTATTTGAATTAGTTAAATATGAGTGGGCAACTCTGACCATGACAAGACTGCATTTACTTTAAGGAATTAATAAAAAAATGTAGACATATTGTTGTCATTATTTTTACTCTTCAATTTGATGTGTTTTTTCTTTAAGATAGTATCAGAAGTTGCTCCTCCACCATGAAAAAAAAACAACTGCATGTATTCTTTTACTACATCCATGATTCTCCTCTGTGGTCTTCCTCACTCATCCTGTTTGGAGCTTAATGTTCAACATCCTTTATCTATTAAAATTACAGAAGTAGAAGAACGTAATCATCAGAGCAGGAATCATGATAAATGATAAATAGATTACCAGTACATAAAAACATAACATTTGCATAATTTCTCTGATAACCCTGCATTGGATGGGTTTATTAACGGTGGGCTGAAATTGTACTATAGTCTGCAGATGAGGAACTTTTTAGAGTGTTGAATTAAATGTCCTCCACAATCTGTATATGAATTGTCATTAAAACCATAGAGATTCTTACTTATAAAGGAAAGAAAAGTGTGACAATGCCCATCAACATATAGTGTATATTTTTTGAAACATTACAAAGATACATGTAATTCTGGGTTCACCTGAATTACAGATTAGACTGGTGGACAAACAGAGATGTTGTGTACAACTGGTGACAGCATCAGTGACAGGGATGCCAAAAGGAAGACCAAATTAATCAGCAAGGCTGGAAGCAGAATTAGGAGGCGTCATAGTCAGCGAGGGTCAGAGATCAATGAACAAATTGCCCACCTTCTTGGATAATGCATCACCCTCAAAAGGATTCAAAATTTGGGCCATGAAGAACAGTTCAGGAAACCTATTTTATTGTTTTGTCTGTGAAACTGTATAAATGAAATGTAAATTATGTTAAAGGCAAACACATTTGTAAGCCATAAGAAACAAACATGCTTTGCATTATGTCTCTAAACATCTGTATAGACTTGATGCAATATTCAGAGCTGTGCCACTGTACTTTGCAGAGCAGTCAAACACAACCCTGATTTTTTCCGGTTTTCTCGGGTGATAGACGCCTTGATGTGGAATATACCACATATTTCCTTCTCTGGGATCATCTTCAGCTCTTTCAGCATCACCTTCCTTGAAGACATTGTCCATGAACCTTACATAATCGTCCTTAAATTTGGGATTTTTCTCAAACTTCCCTTTCAGGTGCTTAAGTCGCACCAGAGCCAGACGCTTATTTTCTGGCAGCTGAGGGCGTGCCTTAAAGGGAAGTGGCATCTCTAGGTGCCCATCAGCATTCTGGTGTATTTTCTCATTTAGCAGTTGCATGAACTGTATGTCATCTTGTGATATGCTCTTTTCTCCAGGAGCTGTGTCTTTGAAGTCTGACTCAAGCACTCTGATGATGGTGGCTGGTGTCAAGGGTGGAAGTTCCTTAACAGATAAGCGATGGCACAGGCCTGTCACTTCTGCTGATGTTGCCATTTTTTGTGAACTGCCAACAATGCTCCAGCCCAGGTCTGTCTTGATTGCATATGGCTCTTCGTCACCTCCCGCGATTACTTGCCGTGGTGCCAGTGCTCTAGGACAGTCGTAGCCTATTAACAGCCTGACCTTGCAATCCATTAACTCAGGCATCTCCTGTGCTATTCTGATTAGATGTTCCCATCTTTTGGCAGTTTCAGAGGTGGGAATGTGTGAACGTTCAAGTGGGATGAAGTCTCTGGTATAGGCAAGTGGCAAGTTGATAAAGCTTTTGGAGGAAAACCCTCTAACTCTGAGCCCACTAACTCTTTCGCTCTGAACAATGGAATCTCTTCCCATCATAGTGGTTAGCTTTAACTTCACTGGCTCTAAACTCATCCCCATCTCCTCACATACCCCTTGATCTACAAAAGTGTTGCTACTCTGTGTATCTAATAGAGCATACACTAAGGTCTCTCTCTCTGGAGTGGTGGTTGAAGAAACCCACACAGGCACGATCATGGATGTGCTCCCACCATCTCCTCTGTCCATGCAACAAGAAAGTGCAGATATGTTTTCTTCTGCCTGCATTCTATGTGATGATGTGTTCACTGGAGTCTTTGGACGGTCTTCGTGAAGAGCTGTTGGATGATGTTTTTTACAAACCCCGCAAGTCGCCTTACGCTTACAGTCTTTTGAATTGTGTCCTCTTCTGAGACAACCAAAGCACAGGTTATTGTCAAGTATGAACTTTCTTTTGTTCTCCACGGACATTTTAGCAAAGGTCTGGCATTTGTGAATAGAATGGCTTTCTCCACAGCAAATACATGTGACTGAGTTTGATGGCAAAGCATTTGCTTTTCTTTCTATATCAGGCTCATTTGAATTGTTCTCCACTCCGCTGTATCCTGTGGTTGTTCTCTCTGATGCTTTCACATTTGTGATGTATGCATTAGCCTTTGGACGCTTTATGTCTCTAGCTGACCTTTCTTCAGTGTGTTTCAAGGCATGAAATGATGTTACAGGATTGCATGCAACTTCCGTTTCTTGTGCAACAAAATCAGCAAATTGTTTGAAGCTTGGATATTCTTCTTTTTGCTGTAACTGCACTGTGACGCGACGATTCCAACGAGAAGTCACCCAGTCAGGAGGTTTTTGGAGCAATTTTTGATTCTCTTCACAGTCATTTAACGCCTGCAGTTCTTTGATGTATGGCATAGCATTGCTGCAGGCTGTCAGAAAATCACTGAATTGTCTCAGTTTAAGCGACTCTCTTGAACCAATCTTTGGCCAGTTGTTCAGTTTTTCCCTAAATGCACACTGAATTATAAAGGGGTGGCCATACCGAGCATTCAAAGCTTCCCAAGCTTGGTCATATGCTTCGTCATCCTTTCTGTAAAAGCTTCCCTCCAATACAGACCGTGCTTCTCCACTGATGTATTTGCGTAGGTAGAACAACCTGTCAGCTGGATTTGTGCATCGCCGCTCTATCAAAGCTTTGAAACTAGTGCTCCACTCTAAGAACTTAAGTGGGTCCCCTGAGAAGACTGGGGGCTCAGGTGCAGGAAGTCTGGTGAGGACCATTGTGTCATGCAAGGCTTGCATTAACAATGACTCATTGTTGTTTGGTTGTTTATTGTTATTATTCTTGTAGGTTTGCTCTGGTATGATTTCTTCAGGAGCTAATGGAGGACAACTGACTACCGCACTGTGTGCGCTTTTGTCTTCTCCACAGGCTTCACTTGAATCTGCTTGAGAATAAGCCTTTAGCTTTGCAGTTATTACCTGAAGATCTCGCTGATTTTCTAGTCTTTTAAGCTCTTGCCTTTGTGTAGCAATAGCCTCCTCCATCTCTATCTCAGCCTGCTTCGCGGCAAGCTGTGCAGCGCACTCTGCCTTTTTTACATTGATGCTTTGCTGCTCCGATAGACAGCTTGAGCGGCAGCTACGTACAGAAGGTCGGGAGATTGTAGTCCCAAATATTGACTGAGCATATTCTCTGTCTAGCACCATGTGAAGTCTCGCATTTTCTGCCTTAGCATCAAACTCTTCTTGCCCCACTTCACTCATACGTACTTTAAGTATTCTCATCAAGTCCGCTGTTACTGCTGTGCAGGAATCAATTTTTCTTCTAGTCTCAGTAGAAGGGGCTGACTGCGATCTCATATCTTCGTATGTATTTTTCACTTGTGACTCTAGCCCTTCGACAGTATCCATCATGTCAGCTAATTCCTGGTCAGAGCACTCATCTTTAAGTTTGGAACGTGTAGCTTTAACTTGTTCTTTCCAGCTTTCATATAGTTTGATAAATTTACTCTCCTGAGAGAACTCTTGTTGCTTGAGTTCTAGCATTTTGGGCGTTAACTTTCGCTCCCTTGAGGATTTCCTGGGCTCTAGTCTTGAAGTATTAGAGGCAGGCTTCTTCAACATTATCAGCTGGATTTCTATTTTATCATGAATAGCACCTATCAGTAACTCCAATTTCTCCCTTTCAACATCATCAGTCTGTAATTTCAATTGTTCATTCAATCTACTTAGCTCTTCCTTAAGGGAATCAATTTGTTCTCTGCATTCTTCAATTTGTGATTTTTCTGTGTTTACTGACATTGTGCATGTTTCAGCAAACCTGCTGCATAAACAAGTTGTTGCTATATGTACATGCGATCCTGGCAAATATACAATTCTCAGTACAATCTGATTCTTGCAACAATTTGCTTAACTACACCCCTTGTTATTCTTCTTTTAAGTTGAACTCTTAAACATTTTTAGAACACTTTAAACAACACCACTTGTAAAATAAAAGGGAACACTTTGGCTATAATGACAGGTTGGTTACCTTTAACTCAGTACCTTTCTTAAACAAAATAAATTATTATTTTAATAGACCTCTCCAAACTCCAAACCTCTCCATGAAGTTGTGGATATATCACAGCCCAACCTGGCGCTGACTGAAGAGCTGTTATCTTTTCCTTGAAGACCGCCAGGGATTTTACAGTTCTTGCTGTGTGCAGCGGCAGAGATTTGCAGAGCTGTAGTTTATGATGGTCAATGTCGCCCTCTATTGGTGAAGTCATGGTCGTTGCCGTCCAAAGCGCCAATAATGGTGTTTCCTCTTTTTAAGTTTGCAAGCCTCTTTTCCGTTGTGTTCTCGAACCACACACACTGCGCTGTCAAGAACATTTCTTCTTTTCTTATTCTGGAACATGCATTGCTTCTAACGTCGAACTTCCAGCCACGTTGGCGGTACGTTTTCACTGTAACTACAGGGGTCCAACAAAGAATGGCCACGCATCATACTGATGTCTTCGGAAATTTATTTCTCTCTCTCACTCTTATTGTCTTCAGACACCGTGAAAACTGAAGAAACACAAAGTTTACAACATAAATGTCCATAAACAGTCTTGTGCAAGCAGAACAGAAAAAATGCACAATAATGGATATCACAAAAATGTCCTCTCATTACCAGTGTAGAACACGTATGCAACATTATACAAACAATATACATGAAACCATACCGTGTGCGCCTCTTGGACCACATGCAGAATAACATTAACGCTGAGGCTGTAGATGCATCTGTAGCCACGTATCCATGCTAGCTCCACAATGCCGTGGTTGTGCTCTCAACCAAACTCTGGTCATGTGACAATTACAAACTTTACCTCATACAAACTTTACAGCACTTTACATATTTAACAAACCCATATTTTGTAATCACATATTTTAGACATGTTTTTTAATTGATGTTACACTTTTATCATCTTATCTTATAAATAAATGAACTAAATTAAGCATGAATCTATCACAGAAACACAAAATAACCAACTTTATTTTAACTGTCTCAGGGACAGTTACAGTTGCCCTATCATATATGTATGTGTTCTTAATCTGAAAGGTATAAATACGGAAGTGTGTGTGCAATAAATGATGGCACAGAGGAAGGCGTGTGCCTCTGATGTAAAACTCTAACAACGTGTGTGTGGTTTATTCCTCCGTGAGATATGCGAGTTACCACGGTATTTCTGCCCTAAAAAATGGAACCTCCAACACGGAGGAATCCTCCCGAGGGATTAATAAAGTTTTATTTAATCTAATTTAATCTAATAACTTTAGTCTCAGACAAAACGCTTTACTCACCAACAAATAAAACACAACTAAAGCACTGAAAAAGGCCAAACAATAACATGTTTATGTTATTTAACGTTTACACAGCTACATTCTCGCCTGAAAATGTGTTAAAAGTTTATTTTGCGACCCAGAAAGAGTAATAAGAGTAATATTAAAACTAAGTAGCTGCAGTAATAGTAGCCATTGTTGGAAACTGGAATTGGCTGGGCCGGTCTGCGATATGGTTTTCAGTTTTGTTGTCCGGGTGGAAAATCAGGAGAAATTGGGGGGAGAATGGTCGCCCCGGGAGATTATCGGGAGGGGCACTGAAATTCGGGATTTCTCGGAAAAATCGTGAGTGTTGGCATGTATGGCCTAGCATAGCCTGTAATGTTATTGTGACGGACACATTATATGAGTGAACTTGACTTTACGTGACTTACAGGTTTCTTTGAAAAACAATTTCTTATATCCAGGTTCTTCCTTTGCGCTGCCATCCTCCTCTCCTCCTGGCAGCGCAGGTTTGCCGCTGCTGAAACTAAACAGAGCTCCCTGAAAGGCTCATCCAATCACATTGGCCATATTTGTCACATGACGTAGGACTCCAGTAGAGAACATAATTTAACTCTTTCTGCACCGAGACGCTGACAGATCATTTTTTTCTTACTATCGGGCTTGTTTTTCTTTACTCGAAGAGATCAAATTATTGGTGGGGACATGTCCCTTCCGTCCATGCCAAATCTACGCCCTTGAGTGATGGCCAAATGAAGCTTTCTGAAGCACTGAGGCTTGTATTGAAAAACGGTTCATTACTCGAAGCTTTTCAACATAGTCCTCTCTGGTGACATCTGGTGGCCAAAAATATGAAGAGCAGCTTGAATCCACAAAATAAAACCAACTGCTTCATTATGATTGCCCACTCACTCTACAGAGTGGAATTCTGTCTGCTATTGGGCCACCGTTGTGTTGCTTTGAACGTTTATTTTTTGGGGTTAAAAATGTGATTTATTTGTTTAATAAATAATTTCGACCAGCAAATTTTCCTTGTTTAAACATGCACCAGTTTGTGGTCTTTCTTTGCTTTTCACTTCTTGATGTTGGTAAATAGAATAATTGGAAAACACCACGTTACATACAATATACATATAATAATGTACAACACATTATGGAGTATGCTTCTGCTGTGAGGTCCTGCCTCCATCCACTTGTGAAATTAATCGCAAGATGGGTGTATTTATCAATAATATTATATTAGGGAAATTTTCCTATAAATATTTCTGACCTGGGGGTAGAATTGATTGTGAAAGGGAAAGTGCTTATGAACTTGCAAACTAAAAACATGATGCATTTAAGGTAACCCTTTTTCATTTTTATTTAAGAAGAGAATTTGTTCCACTGTGCGATGGCCGAAACTGTTCCTTTTCGTGGAGATAATTTCTCCTGCATTAAGGAAAATCCCTTCACGTGGAACAGAAGAGGCTGGAGTGCAGAGAAACTGGTAGAGATGCAGTTATACAGTCTACCTGGGCCCCACAAACTCAGCTAAAGAGAATAAATACATGAAATTGCTGCACATTTGGCAGACTAACATTTTAAGATTAATTGAAAAATAAAATATATATATTTTAACATTAAATGTAACGAGTCAAATGGAAGTTTTTCTAAAGATATTTGATGATATTTATATTATGAAAAACAGATTTTTGGCATTTTGAGTTTTTCCCGTTTTCAGATAAAATAAACACGCACAAAACAAAAGCAAACAGCCAGAACACAAAGCTGGAAAACCCACCCGAATGACCAAAATCTACTCAAAATACTCCCACACAACAGAACCTCCTCTCCTCCTCGCTGGCTCCATGTCTCTCAGTAGAAATATCAGTGGTTTGCTACCTGTCACCATCAAAACACCACAAATCCTGCGAATTATTCACTTCCTTATAAACCATTGAATGAGACCCCGAAGTAGTCACGTTCTAAACAAAGCTTCGGACGTCACTGATCACGTGACTTTGGCCAAACGAATCAAGCTTCGACACGGAGCTTCTGAAGCAGTGTGTTGATTTTTTGACACACGCACCGGAGCATCAGCTTCAAGCGGACCATCACTACAAACGTTTCCCTCATCTGTTTCCTGGGTATTTTTGAAAACGCAGGTTTTTCTATGCGTTTGCACCTTTCGTCCACACGTAAACGGCGTTTTCGGTCACTGAAAAACGCCTGCCAGGGTGGATACTTTCGAAAAGTCCGTTTTGACTATTTTGAAATCTCCGTTTTCAAAATACCCGTGTACGTGTGGACGTAGCCAAAGCTTCATCACGGAGTTTCTCTCGGTTTGTGGGCTCATCTAAAGGTAAGCACCGAGCTAACTTTACTGTGAGCAGGGCTCTAGACTAGTGATGGGCAGATGAAGCCCCATGAAGCACTGAAGCTTTTCATCCAATTGGTTCACCCCAACGCGAAGCTTCATGAAGCTTCATTTGCTCTAGCAGGACACCTACTGGACGTAAAAATAATAGCTGGCATGAATTTGAAGAGTGTGGCATTTTGCACACAGCCTGTAAATGTCAACAACAAAAGGAGTGTGTAAAACATGTATATTGTAGTGATGGCAGTATACTGTGTATATTTATAGTGGCAGTATGGGAAATGATTATTTGGAAATGCTTGAAATGGAAACGATCATTTACTGTGAGGTGAGGTGTGGTTGGGGTGTGGACAGTGGTTGTGCTTTTGTAACGTTGAGGTATGGACAGCTACACACTGCCTGTTCACATTTTATTCTGTAAAAACTAAATTTTCACTGCTTTTATGACCTTTTTAGTGGGGAGAACATATCTAGGATTTAATGATTTAACAAATCTTTTGAATCCTTTGTCCTCCACAATGCTAAATAGCTGGGAGTCCTCAATCACCATGCTGACCAGGTCTTCATCTATTTGAGATTGTTCTCCTGAGGAAAGACAATAAAGATAAAGCACAAATATAAATATCACACACGTAACTTATAACAGTTGTATAATATTGTTATATCATTTAGTAACATTACTGCATCCTATATTATCATTGCATTTGATGGCTCACCTGGTCTTGCTCCACAATCGGTGTCCCCCTTATTCTCAGGCAAAGCTCTGTAGTGCCTAAGCATGGATGAGGTGTTGTTGTTATATCCCAGCTCCCTGGCACATAGCAAACACTTCACCTTGTACAAAAGTCAAGACAGCTTAACATAAATTGTATTGCACCATCAGTATCATGAAAATACATCTTCTGTAGAAATTTACATACCTTGTTGGGAGGAATAAGATCAAAATGTTCCCACACAGGGGAGGACATCCTCCTCTTCTTAGCTGGCTCCATTCTCTCCTGACTTTCTCTCCTCACTCTCATAAACCTCCAAACTGTCTCCAAACTCTCACTAACCGCAACTCTCCATCAAACACCCACATTTTGAATGAAGTCTGAGGGGTTTATATCGCTGTCATATCTCGCGGCAAAGTTCGAACCACTTCATGAACCAGTCACGTGGTACAGCCGGGCAGCGAGGCTTCGGACGTCATCATTTTCAGCTCCTCCCATAAATGAA
Source organism: Maylandia zebra (assembly GCF_041146795.1). Lineage (NCBI taxonomy): Eukaryota > Metazoa > Chordata > Actinopteri > Cichliformes > Cichlidae > Maylandia > Maylandia zebra. The sequence goes on along the minus strand of NC_135175.1, from coordinate 33,688,652 downwards.
GCAAGCCTCGATACGCGCTTCGCGGAAACGCCCCCTCCATTACTCGACACACGCTCCGAAGCCTCGATACAGAACGTCCCATCACTACTCTAGACTAACTTTTTGACATGGGCGCACCGGTACGCCTAACTTGAAAAATTTAGGCGTACTGGCACAAAAGTTAGGCGAGGGGACACTTGGGCACTGCATTTATTGCAGCATATAGTGTGTTTCCTGGATACACTGTGCTTTTTCCGAGCACTGGCTATGAATTTCAGAAGGATCAGGCCTTAACTTAACAAAAAAGTTATCTCCAACGGGAGATCGAGAGACCAGTGTCAGTGTCACTGTTTACTTAGCCTGATAGAGCAAAGGACACTGTCTCAGCTGAACTCTGGACACACTTACACTGATAAGCACGCACTCATCCCCCTCCCTTTCCAAACGCCTTCGATGCTTGTTTCCTGCGGGGGAAGACTGCGGGTCTGCGTGCCGCGCTGAAATGGTAGCGCTGTGTAGGACGACTGCTGTGTTCCTTCGGATTACCCCCCACCCCCCTATCCAACCCCTGTGGCTTGTCACGTGCTCTAATGTTGTGATGTGGACATTAATGTGCTCTCTGTGTAGAGGAGTTTTTTTTGTTTCCTGTTCTCATGCTGTCCTCCCATAGGTGCTGTTACCAGTTCAAAATTGGGGATGGAGACAAGAGAAAAAACCAAAATAACAACACTGGTCCGGCCGGGTTAAGTCAAACGATGATTTTAATGATCACACGCGTGGGAGATGGACACTGTATGCAGACAGCCTCAGATCTCAAAATGGTGGAGCATTGCTCAAACTCTTATAGCCTCTGGTTCTCCCACCTTATCATAAAAGCCTAAACATTCACATTCTTTCTCTCACATGGCGCCTAAGCTACGACCTTGGCTTCCCGTTTATCTGCTCCTGCTGAGATGGGGCAGAAAACTCTAGCATGTTCCGTTCTCTTCTAATCAGACAAATAAGGCGATGACTTTCTGCAAACAGTATTTTCTTGTAACATCATAAAACAATATCATTCATCCACAATAAATCAGCAGTCTAATTTAATGCAAATCAGTTTAACTAATGCAATAGTTATCAGCTTCTTCTAATTCAGGAGAATAATGCAAACTAAAACTACATAATAATTCACAATCTTTAATTAGGGGTATAACATGGCATAAAATAATATTATAATCTAACAGTGCCCAGCGTGAGAAGAGGTCTCTTTTTTTCCTCTTGTACTTTTCCCATTGTTGTGTAATTTTTCTGTGTTATTCTCTGCAACGCTGCCGATCTCCGACTGTATTCCCATGTGATGTCTTTGTTGTGTGTGTAAGTCGGGGGGGGGTCCTATTCCTCTGCAGGGCAACCTGCATATGGCCAATAAAGCATTAACTTAACATCAATGATACTAAGAGTAGCTGTAGATAATATTACATCTGTGGGATGATTATTGGTAATTTTTTCTCTAACGATAAAAATTTTATTTGTGAAGAAGTTCATGAAGTCATTACTAGTTAACGTTAAAGGGATGGTTGGCTCAAAAGAGCTCTGACTTTTTGTCAGCCTGGCTACAGTGCTGAAGAGAAACCTGGGGTTGTTCTTATTTTCTTCAATCAGTGATGAATAGTAAGATGTTCTGGCTTTGCGGAGGGCTTTCTTATAAAGCAGCAAACTATTTCTCCAGGCTAAATGATGATCCTCTAGATTTGTGACACGCCATTTCCTCTCCAGATTACGAGTCATCTGCTTTAGGGTACGTGTTTGAGAATTATACCACGGAGTCAGGTACTTCTGATTAGAGACCTTAGTTTTCACAGGAGCTACAGTATCCAGAGTCGTACGTAGTGAGGAGGTGAAATTATTAACAAGATAATCGACCTCTGTTGGGGTAGCGTTCAGATAGCTGCTCTGCTCTGTGTTGGTACAGGGCATTGAAGATGATAACAGTGGGTGGATTATATTCTTAAACTTAGTTACAGTGCTTTCAGAAAGACATCTACTTTGATAAAGTCTACTCTTCACCGCTGTGTAATCACTTATTGTAAATGTAAATGTTATCAGGAAATGATCAGACAGGAGAGGGTTTTCAGGAAACACTGTTAAATGTTCAGTTTCTATGCCATATGTTAAAACAAGATCTAGAGTGTGATTAAAGTGGTGGGTGGGTTCTTTTACATTTTGAGAGAAACCAATTGAGTCTAATAACAGATTAAATGCCATGTTGAGGCTGTCATTTTTAGCATCTACATGGATGTTAAAATCACCCACAATAATTATTTTATCTGAGCTCAGAACTAAATTAGATATAAATCTGAGAAATTAAAACGTACAGCTCTGTTATCACTTCCAGCATAAATGAAGACCGAAAACTAAAAAGCAGTGACGTTTGTAGGGTTACTGAAGTTGGGCTAGCTTGTATATAATGATGTGCTACGTGACCGCTAGCGACACAGCTATGTTAGCATAATATAAACAAGCTAACTTTTTTTCCAATCGATAAAAGTTAACGTGAGTGTTCTCGGTGGTCAGGAACAAATGTAATCGCATGGCAGGATGCTGTAAAAGGACCAAACTTCAGCCAGGAGAACAACTGAGATAATCCATCCACAATACGAGGTTAGTCATTCATATGCATGGGCTGGGCTGGGCTGTAGTTACATCCTAAGGTTTTAAAAACTGAGCTTAAATAAATGATTAGCGGTAATAAAAGCCGAGGGAGGTCAACAGTGATCACTGACTGTTTTAGGAGCTTTTTGAGATCAAATAGAAGAAAATACATAACATTAAACATGTTAACAACACGAAAGCCATATTAAACGCAGACTACTTTAGGCCCGGAAGTAGGATTCGTCGTGTCATCACTGAGCATCACTGCTCATATTTATAATTATACGCTTCTTGGAATGAGTGCATACACTCGTGAAGTTTAGTAACTTCAGGTCACTGCAACAAGCCCAGCTACAGTTTACCGACAGATGGGTACAGGACCTTGAAATGCACCGTGTAGAAAGTAAAGACCATCGTACATATCATAAGTTTACCAGTCTCACAAATCGTCTTCATAAATACACATTCATTAACCGTTTATAAACCGTTTATTTATTTATAAACCGTTTATTAATAGGACCTTTGAGCTCAACGGTAATTAATTAGTAGTGGAAATAATTTCTGGTAGCATCACAGAAATGTAGCAGTGACAATAATATTGTATGCTGTAATCGTACCGGGCAATTAGTGATACAAAACAACTGTTTTATCCTGTGAATAAAAGTACATGTTTCTGTCAATGTACCATGGTAATAACAGAAGCGAAACACAATATTGTGTCAGGACAATTCACTATTTATGCACAATAAATAAAGGAGCATTGCGCGACAATTTCTGTTCAGCGCCAGACTTGCTTGTAACCTATATCACCAATTATGTTATGAAAAATGACGCATTAACTACAACAGAAGACTGACCTTTGTGGAAATGCTTGGAGCAGACTAACCTGTGAGCTGGAGTGTTCTGGGACGTTATATTTGGTCTTTGAATGGCTGCAATCCAGTCGCCTCTTTGTTACTTCGGAAACATGGCTCGAACAATTTCTCTTCAACGACGTAATCCGAGAACAACCGATCTCTTTACCCGTCGGCTTTCCGTGGCTGTCATGGGACCGGCTATTGCATTTAATAATACAACAGCTTCTTGCCATTTTTTGTGTTTCTTTTTATCGCTGTATAACTGATTTCAATTGAAAGCCTGCGTGCGCTTGTACCTCTTGCCATGAGTTCCCAGAATTCTTTGCGGTTTTACCCCTGAATGACGTCACATTTTCAATCTCTATTGGGCTGCGGGCCAAATTTGGCGCGCGGGCCAGAGTTTGACATTCTACAGCCTCATTTCTATTTGAAGTGATAACAGGAAATCAGAGCGATCTGCTGCAGTATCGGGGTCACAATAAACTTTAATGTCCAGCTGCTGTGGATGAACACTAGGGCTGGGTATCGTCACTGATTTCTAGAATCGATTCAATTCCGATTCACAAGGTCCCGAATCGATTCGATCCACGATTCGATTTAATTCGATTCGATTTAAATCTGGGAAATTTTGACAGTCAGAAATATTATAATTCAGATCAGTACATTTACATATTTTTGTATCAATAAAAAGGAAGCTGACACACGCAAGACTTTTTCAAAGGTGTGAGCGTCACAGCAGATGCCTTTGTGTCAAAGTAGCTGAAGATAAAACACAGAAAAACATGAAGGTGATTTTCCTGGCCTGGGATTTTATAAAAATATTCTGCAGTACATCAAAAACGAAAGAAAGCCATTAATCAACATATGAACATTACCTCTGACGTTACAGCGGTTTTATTAGAGACACGGCTAAGCGTTTTGCATTTTGAATAATTTTAAATTTGTTCAGTATTGAACAGCAGAAATGAGGTTTTCTTTTCGGAAGAATGTAAAAGGGGAAAAAAACAGCGGCCGACAGCGCTGTAAACAACAGTAGACTTGTGCGTAACAAGCAAGCGAATAATGAAGAAAGGGAAACTGTTCTTGAAGTACAGAGAGAGAGAGAGAGAGCTGCGCATCGCGGTGGAAGCAAAACAGTAAAAGTCAGAGTGAATTCATGACGATGTTTATGTGAAGCGTTTGGATCTTCTTTTGCTGCTGGTTCGGTCAATATTGTTTGGAGAGACATCAAATTAACAGCTTTAGAATCTGCTCATAAAGGGCGTGAACACAAAGCGCGGACCCGCCGACAGATCAGAATCAGCGAGCTGTCGGCTTTCAGCCCCGACCGTGAGAAAGGCGACATCTAACTGATTCTGATCCGCGGGTCGCGCTGTGTGTTTAAGTCTATGTGCAGAATCTGTGTTCCTGCTCTCATTTACTGTCTTAGCTGTTTGGTGGTTCTTGAAATTTTGTGAGATGTCACCTGAGATTCTGGCATTTCGGGCAAAATAAATTTATATTAAAAAAATCGATTCAGGATTTTAATGAATCGATTTTACGTTATCCAAGCCAGAATCAATTTTAATCGATGAATCGATTATAAAAACCCACCCCTAATGAACACATGAGAGGAAGTGAACTCCTACAAAGTCTCATTTTAACGAGTCTGGCTGCTGTAAAGTGATGCACAGGAAGATGTTAACAAAAACTATTCTATGAAATGAATGTTTAGCATCAAGTGAATTCAGATGTTCTGTTCAGTTTTCTTTCTATAGGCAAGGCAAGTTTATTTAGAGTGTTAGGGCAGCCTGAAAATTCTCCTGGGCATCTCGCTGCAGGGCAACCTGCAAAATAAAGGCTGTTTCATTCATTCATTATATAGCACAATTCAACAGCAAGTTGATTCAAAGTGCTTTTCAGAGACATTAAAAAACAAAAAAATAAAAAGCATGATTTAAAAAGGGGGGGGGGGGGGGCAGTACATAAAATCAGTAGTTAAAATGTAGATTTTGAAATTTAAGCTTAAAAGTAAAACCGTGCAGATTTGGTGCTTTATTCAAATGCAGCTGAGAACAGGTGAGTCTGCAACCTGGATTTAAATAAACTGAGTGTTTCAGCTGCTCTGAGGCTTTCTGGGAGTTTGTTCCAGATATATGGAGCATAAAAGCTGAATGCAGCTTCTCCATGTCCAGTCTCGCAAGATTTCTACAACCAATCAGAGTGAAATTTGTACTTTGTGTTGTCAGATGAACATCAGAATCAGAATCGTGTTTCTTGGCCAAGTATAAGTGCAGACACATACAAGGAATTTGGTTCCGGTAGATGGAGGCTCTCAAGCACAGCAATGTAAAACAAACAAACACACACACACACACACACACACACACACACACACACACACACACACACACACACACGTGTCTATATATACATTACACATACATACACAAAGCTGTGTAAACCAACTGTATGGTTTATGATGGAGACACTGAGTCTGGTTCAGCTGCTTTGTTGGGGTCTGTATGTTAAAGAGTCTGTTTACATGGTGGAGGTGGTGGGACTGGGGGCCTGAAGGAGTTGAAAGTGTGGGGTGGGGGAGTAACATGTCTGTCCCTGTTTGTGGAAACCACAGGAGGAGCTGTTCAGGCTGTTGCTGGGTGTGAATTGTTTATGGAGTCTTTAAACTTGTAGTTGCTGTTTTCCAGACTGAAGCAGAGTCGTTAGCTGAAAACTGGTTTTAGAGGTTCATTCAATCAATCAATCAATCAATCTTTATTTATAAAGCACTTTTCATACAGAGAAAATGTAGCACAAAGTGCTTTACATAGTTAAAAGCAGCCCACCCCACCCTCCAACTCACTCCCCACACTCTCAATACACATATATCCCCCCACCCACACACACATACACACACGCGCACACTTAAAGAGTAAAAATTGGGCTGGGCTCGCATGAGCCAAGTGAGGAAACACTATAACAGGGAGCCGTCTGCACCGGGAGCCGGTCACAGACCGCAGCCTCCAGGCTGGGCACACAGCAGGAGGGAGGCAAAGGAGCCCCCCAGCCAGGCTGAGAGGACCCCAGAGACCCAGCAGCCACGGTCAATAACAGCCCCGGTGCAGAGAGCGCCCTCCGAGGAAACACTGGAGATATGACGCAATACAATATATATAGGGTAAAATGATAAAATAAATAAGAACAGGATACAATATAAATATAAATATAAATAGAATAAGAAGATTAAAAAACGAATAAGAATAAAATCAAACAAATATTAGGTAAATCCTAAATTAATAATAGAATAACAGGATAGAATAAATAAGCATAAAATAAATAAACGCTAAGTAAAAGCTAAATTAAAAAGGTGGGTCTTGAGCCTGTTCTTAAAAACATGTACGTTCTCTGCGGCCCTGAGCTCCTCCGGCAGGCTGTTCCACAGACGAGGACCATACCACTGAAACGCTGCCTCTCCGTGAGTATGTGTCCTGACTTTAGGGACAATCAAAAGGCCAGTACCAGAGGACCTCAGGGTCCGCGAGGGTTCGTATGGTAAAAGCAGATCTGAGAGCTAGGAAGGCCCAAGACCATTAAGACATTTAAAAACCAATAAAAGAACTTTAAAATCGATCCTGAAACACACGGGGAGCCAGTGCAGCGATTCTAAAACCGGTGTAATGTGGGCCCGCCCTCTGGTCTTCGTCAGCACACGAGCTGCCGAGTTTTGCAAGAGTTGTAAAGTTGAAATATTCTTCTTAGGAAGACCAGAGAGCAGGGCATTACAGTAATCAATGCGACTGGTAATAAAAGCATGCATCAGCATCTCCGTGTTGGCCCGAGAGAGAATAGGGCGGACTCTGGCTATATTTTTTAGATGATAAAATCCAATTTTAGTTACATGTTTAATATGTGGGATAAAACCAAGCTCAGAGTCAAAAATAACACCCAGGTTTTTCACTTGTAGCGAAGGACATAGTGAAAATGCCTCTAATTTAGACAAGAGTTTCTCTCTCTGAGCCTCAGGACCGACAATTAAAACTTCAGTTTTGTCCTGGTTAAGTTGTAAAAAGTTTTCTGCCATCCAAGATCTTATATCCAAGATACAGTTAAAGAGGGCATCCATTTGTCTGGTGTCATCAGGAGACACGGAGATGTACAGCTGCGTGTCATCAGCGTAACTGTGGAAGTTCACTCCATGCCTCCTGATGACACCGCCGAGAGGGAGCATATACAAATTAAAAAGTACAGGGCCTAGAACCGACCCTTGAGGCACACCACATGTCATTTTATGGATCTTAGAGGAGCATGTATCCATACTCACCATAAAAGTTCTGTCAGAGAGATAGGAAGTGAACCAGCTGTGTACAGCACCAGAGAGGCCCACCATGTGTTTCAGTCTGTTTAAAAGAATAGCGTGGTCTACTGTATCAAAGGCTGCGCTTAGATCCAGTAGCACCAGGACTGAGAGCTTTTGGGAGTCCCAGTTACATCTAAGATCATTTAAAACCTTTAGGAGAGCCATCTCTGTGCTGTGGTTCACCCTAAATCCAGACTGGAATATCTCCAGGATCTGTCTATCATTGAGAAAATCAGTAATCTGAGTAAAAACAAGTTTTTCTAAGACTTTACTTAAAAATGGTAAGTTGGATACAGGTCTGTAGTTATTAAAATCATTACAATCCAAATTGCTCTTCTTCAGAAGGGGCCTCACCACCGCCGTTTTAAAGGCAGCAGGGAAGACACCCAACTGAAGAGAGCAATTCAGGACAATTCAGGACACCTTCTCAGGCTCTTACAGCCTTACCTGTATCATAACAAAGTGTATAAACTGTATAAACCCCAATCCACCTTTAACACGGTCCTTCTCCCAAACCTTCAAATAGGACTTTCTGGCCCTGTCATAGTAAAGGGCTGCTTAGAATATTAGAGCCAATGTCACAAAGTTCCTCCTGAAGTATAAGTGAGTGAGAGAGTTTCCTCACTTTGCAGCACAACACGTCTCACAAGATTTCTACAAGCAATCAGAGTGAAATTTGTACTTTGTGTTGTCAGATGAACATATGAGACACTTTGACTCTTCAGTGCAGTGTGGAGCCTAACAAAGATCTGTTTTGTGTCCCAGCTGATCAGCAGGAGGAGAAGAGTCTGACGGAGCAGCAGAGGAACATTTTCAGCCATCTGGACTCAGCTGAGTCACTACAGAGGAAACAATGAGCTCAACACAGGAGGTGAGGAAAATATCACAGTTTCACCAAATAATCAGTCACGTCTAAAACTCTCATCCTCCCAACCTGTTATATGACTGTGTTGTATTTTATTATGTACTATGTTTTTATTTTATATCTATTATGTTTACAAACATCAAGAAGTCACAAGCAAAGAGAAACCACACCACAGCACATGTTTAAATAAGGATATTCATCAAAATTATTTATTAATGAAATTTCAAAACCTTTTCAATCACACAGAAAATACATGTGCAAAGCAACACAACAGTAGCCTGATATCAGACAGAACTGTCACATGATACTAAACATAATGAAGCGCTTCATTATACAGTGGGGCAAAAAAGTATTTAGTCAGCCACCGATTGTGCAAGTTCCCCCACTGAAAATGATGACAGAGGTCAGTAATTTGCACCAGAGGTACACTTCAACTGTGAGAGACAGAATGTGAAAAAAAAATCCATGAATCCACATGGTAGGATTTGTAAAGAATTTATTCGTAAATCAGGGTGGAAAATAAGTATTTGGTCAATAACAAAAATACAACTCAATACTTTGTAACATAACCTTTGTTGGCAATAACAGAGGTCAAACGTTTACTATAGGTCTTTACCAGGTTTGCACACACAGTAGCTGGTATTTTGGCCCATTCCTCCATGCAGATCTTCTCGAGAGCAGTGATGTTTTGGGGCTGTCGCCGAGCAACACGGACTTTCAACTCCCGCCACAGATTTTCTATGGGGTTGAGGTCTGGAGACTGGCTAGGCCACTCCAGGACTTTCAAATGCTTCTTACGGAGCCACTCCTTTGTTGCCCGGGCGGTGTGTTTTGGATCATTGTCATGTTGGAAGACCCAGCCTCGTTTCATCTTCAAAGTTCTCACTGATGGAAGGAGGTTTTGGCTCAAAATCTCACGATACATGGCCCCATTCATTCTGTCCTTAAGACGGATCAGTCGTCCTGTCCCCTTGGCAGAAAAACAGCCCCATAGCATGATGTTTCCACCCCCATGCTTCACAGTAGGTATGGTGTTCTTGGGATGCAACTCAGTATTCTTCTTCCTCCAAACACGACGAGTTGAGTTTATACCAAAAAGTTCTACTTTGGTTTCATCTGACCACATGACATTCTCCCAATCCTCTGCTGTATCATCCATGTGCTCTCTGGCAAACTTCAGACGGGCCTGGACATGCACTGGCTTCAGCAGCGGAACACGTCTGGCACTGCGGGATTTGATTCCCTGCCGTTGTAGTGTGTTACTGATGGTGACCTTTGTTACTTTGGTCCCAGCTCTCTGCAGGTCATTCACCAGGTCCCCCCGTGTGGTTCTGGGATCTTTGCTCACCGTTCTCATGATCATTTTGACCCCACGGGATGAGATCTTGCGTGGAGCCCTAGATCGAGGGAGATTATCAGTGGTCTTGTATGTCTTCCATTTTCTGATGATTACTCCCACAGTTGATTTTTTCACACCAAGCTGCTTGTCTATTGTAGATTCACTCTTCCCAGTCTGGTGCAGGTCTACAATACTTTTCCTGGTGTCCTTCGAAAGCTCTTTGGTCTTGGCCATGGCGGAGTTTGGAGTCTGACTGTTTGAGGCTGTGGACAGGTGTCTTTTATACAGATGATGAGTTCAAACAGGTGCCATTCATACAGGTAACAAGTGGGGGACAGAAAAGCCTCTTACAGAAGACGTTACAGGTCTGTGAGAGTCAGAGATTTTCCTTGTTTGAGGTGACCAAATACTTATTTTCCACCCTAATTTACGAATAAATTGTTTACAAATCCTACCATGTGAATTCATGGATTTTTTTTTTTCACATTCTGTCTCTCACAGTTGAAGTGTACCTCTGGTGCAAATTACTGACCTCTGTCATCATTTTAAGTGGGGGAACTTGCACAATCGGTGGCTGACTAAATACTTTTTTGCCCCACTGTAATTTGTAGATTCAAGCTGCTCTTCATATTTTGACCAGCAGATGTCACCAAAGAGGACTGTTGAAAAGCTTCAAGTAATGACAGTTTGTTCCACGACTGCATTTCACTGGGTTTTGATTATCGATTAAAATTGATTGTAGCTTGGATAACATGATATCAATTCATTAAAATCCTGAATGGATTTTTAAATATAAATTAATTTTGCCCAAAACGCCAGAATCTCAAGTTAAACCTCAGAAAATTTCACAAAACAGCTAAAACAGCAAATGAGAGCAGGTACATGACATGGACTCGACGTCGGGTGAGAAAGCCGGCAGCTCGCTGATTCTGATGCGTTTGCCGGTCCGCTCTTTGTGTTTACGTCTTTTTCGGCGCTAGATTCTGAAGCTGCAGGTTGTGTCTCTCTCCAAAATAAAATTAATTAAACCAGCAGAATTCTCTCTCTCCATTGTTTACAGCTCTGTCGGGTGCTGTTTTTTGTTTTTTCACTCCCAGCAACAAAGCCTAATTTCTGCTGTTCAATACAGAACAAATGTAAACTTTTTAAAATTATGCAAAACGTTTAGATGTGTCTGTCATAAAACGTCTGTAATTTTGCTCTGCTTCACTTCAGCAGCATCAGGTAATGTGCATATGTTGATTAATGGTTTTCTTTCGTGTTTGATACACTGCAGAATATTTTTAAACCCAGGCCAGAAAATTCTCCTTCATGTTTTTCTGTTTTATCCTCAGTTACTTTGACACAAAGGCATCTGCTGTGATGCTTACACCTCTGATGAAGTCTCACACATGTCAGCTTTCATTTTAGAAATATAAAATATGGATAAGTACATAGTGATCAGAATTCTAATATTTCTGATTGTCTGAGGCAAGATTTCCCCGAATCGAAATCAGTGATGATGCCCAGCCCTAAATTTCACTCACTGCCTGTGTTTGTATCTCTGTCACTGCAGGACCAACATGGAGCGAGAAGTCAGCGCTCTCAGGAGGCCGACCAACCTCACAGAACAAAGGGGGAGAAGAAATACAGCTGTGATGACTGTGGAAAGTCTTTTACCCAGTCTGGAAGCTTAAAAGCACACCAGCTCATCCATAGTGGAGTTAAAGCATACAGCTGTGACGAGTGTGGAAAGAGTTTTTCCTGGAAGGGTAGTCTAAAAAAACACCAACTCGTCCACAGTGGAGTTAAAGCGTACAGCTGTGACGAGTGTGGGAAGGATTTTCTTAGGAAGGCTTCACTACAAAACCATCAGGTCATCCACACTGGAGAGAGACCGTTCAGCTGTGACGAGTGTGGACACACTTTTTCTCGGAAGAATGCTCTAAAAAAACACCAACTCATCCACAGTGGAGTTAAAGCGTACAGCTGTGATCAGTGTGGCAGAGCTTTTACTCAGCGTAGTAACTTACAGAATCATCTAGTTACCCACTCTGGAATTAAAACATACAGCTGTGACATTTGTGGAAAATCTTTCAGCCTGAAACAGAGCCTAAATACACACCTACGCATTCACACCAGACATGATGTGTACAGCTGTCAACAGTGTGGCAAAGAGTTTGCTAAACACACACTATTAAAACGCCACATGTTTACCCACTCTGAGGAACTACCTTATAAATGTGACCTGTGTGAGAATACTTTTAAATCTCCACATTACCTGAGACAACACCAACAGATCCACACCAGAAAGAGACTCTATAAGTGCAGTTACTGTGAGGTATGTTTTTATATTTTTATCGTGTCATTTTAGCCTGACTGTTTGGAACAACTCTGCTCATTAAACCGTGTTAGCATGTTGCTAACACAATTTAATAAGCAGAGTTCTACAGAATGGAGAGACGGTGTTGTGTGATTATTCAGATTTTCAATTCAGTTATCATTTTTGTGTAAATGATCCTAAAAAACTAAACTGAAAGTGCTGAAAAGTGATATGATGGTGTTATTTAAAATTCATGTAGTTTCGTGGTATTCAATTCAGTTTTATTTATATAGCGCCAAATCACAGCAGTAGTTCCCTGAAGGTTCTTTATATTGTAAGGTAGACCCTGCACAGTTACCAGCTGTCAGCTACATAGAAAAGGATCTTGGTGTTATTTGTCTCTCAGAAACAGTTCATAACTTCAACTCATTCATGTCACCTAAAAGGTAAACCTGTTTCTCCATCACCTGTTCAGCTCTGATGATTCAGTAAGGACATCTCCTGGTTTCATCTGCATGTTTCCCTCTCACCACATATCCAAACCGACATCATGACCAGCAACTTTTACAGCTGTGGCTCCAGCATACCTCAGCTGATATTAGAAAGGAATATTAAATAAATTCTAACAACAGCTGATCAAGCTTAAACGCGCTGCTGTTGTTTAGCGCGACATCCGCTGGTTTCCTCTCTCTGGCGCAAAGTGGGCGATAAACAAACAAGAGAGGAAAGCCGATCAGCTGATCATTGATCAGTTTCATGATTGAAGTAGCAACAGGAGAGGCAGGGGGGAGAATGAGAGAAGAAGAGGCAGCTGTGCAGCGTAAAGACAGAATAAATCAATCTTTGTCTTTTTTTCATTCTAGCTGAAGTTCGGGACAAACTCTGTTCCTTTTCACCTTAATACGAAATGCGTAATAATTTCTCTGAATGAGGGACGATTCCGTCTTTTTACAGGCAACTCTACTAACTAACCTTATGAATAAAATACAGTTCACTATGGTATCACTAACATCAAAGCACCCACCCAGCAGTATATAAACTCCGTCATGCTAGCTAGCACGCAGTACAAGTTATTGTAACTGACGGTAAAAAGTCAGCACAACGAAAATAAACTCCACCTAAACTTGGTTTATATCTGACCAAGATAGACTGCAGGTCATAACTTCTTACCTGAAGTTCAGTTCACCTGACACTCGGACCGGCGGCCGCCTCGGGTCTCTCCTCCTCCTGCCTCCCCTTTCCCTCATCCACCCGCTGGCCTCCACCACTTGCTAATTTTACTGAATCTGAGGAAGCTCCGCCACAGCCACCACCAAACAACTGAGTTATTTTTACAGCATCTGGCCAATCCACCACCTTTCATTGTTTATACCGTTACAAAGGGAAAAAAGTCACCGGGCCACCGAGCAAATGCCCGATGGCCAGTCCAGCATTGGTCGTGCCATCAGTTAACCCTTCCCGTGCCAACTGTGGCACACGTGCCTAGGGTTGCCGACCCCTGCCCTACAATAATACATACAGAGAAAAGCCCAACAATCATATGACCCTCTATGTGCAAGCACTTTGACGACTGTGGGAAGGAAAAACTCCCTTTTAATCAGTGATGGGAATAACGGCGTTACAAGTAACGGAAGTAGCTGACTACGTAAGTAATCTGGAAGCTACAGCTTTAAGCAGCTGCGTGCGCTCCCGTGGACGGTAATCACGATCACTTTCTAGCACAACACCTGGAGCTAAGGGGGAAAAACAATCGCATGAGTGCTGCTGTTTGACTGAGGAAGAATAAAGTAGCCGTGGTAAGCAAATCACATGACCACTTAAAGACAAAGCAAGCAGAGTCACGATAAACAATATGTATCCAGAGAGAGAGAGAGAGAGAGAGAGAGAGAGAGAGAGAGAGAGAGAGGGGGATGGATGGATGGATGGATGGATGTTTAGCGTGTTTGGAGTGTGTAGTTAGTGTGTAGTGTTGTGGATAGTTTTGTGTTGTGTGTCAGAACAATGAGGCGACTGCTGTCTCCAGGTAGAAACAGGAGTGATACAGCTGCTGCTGTCAGACCTGCAGGTATCAGGCTGTGATGTTTCCTTTATCGTGGACAGAAATTTTTGGAGTGGCACAAATAATTTGTGTGGCATCTTATTGAAGAACAGCTGATTGTTCTTAAATAGTTTGAAGTGGTTATTTAAAAAATCAGGATAAAAGGTAAATGGATGCAAATAACTTTGTTGTTTGCAAAACTTGTGCATAGGATTTTAAAATTGACAATTTATATTTGCATTTAAAGTTATGAAATATGATTCATTAAACATGTTTGTGGTTGTTACAGTAAAAAATATAACTTTTTCTACTCTGATCTTATGTTTTTTGTCTGACCTTTAGATCAGTTGTGTTAATACAGTATGTAAAAATGAAAACATGACTGTAAATTCAGGGTCACCTGGTCCAGCCCTAACTATATGCTTTAGCAAAAAGGAAAGTTTGAAGCCTAATCTTGAAAGTAGACACTGTGTCTGTCTCCTGAATCCAAACTGGAAGCTGGTTACACAGAAGAGGGGCCTGAAACCGAACGATCTGCCTCCCATTCTACTTTTAAATACTGTAGGAACAACAAGTAAGGCTGCAGTGCGAGAGCAAAGTGCTCTAACAGGGTGATATGGTACTACAAGGTCATTAAAATAAGATTGGGCCTGATTATTCAAGACCGGATTTTGAATTCAATTCTGGATTAAACAGGAAGCCAATGAAGGAGAAATCTGCTCTCTCTTTCTAGTCCCTGTCAGGACTCTTGCTGCAGCATTTCGGATTAACTGAAGGCTTTTCAGCGAGTTTTTAGGACTTCTTGATAATAATGAATTGCTTAATGTGCATTGAAGGACATATCCTGGTCAAAATGACTCCAAGGTTCCTCACAGCGTTACTGGAAGTTACTGAAGTGTTTCCTTATAATTGCCCACTCTAAGAAACTCAGTCGACGGGACTGAGCTCTGCAGCGTGGGTAATTACAAGGAAACGCTTCATAATTTGTAGATTCAAGCTGCTCTACATATTTTGAACAGCAGATGTCACCAAAGAGGCGACAGAATTTGTCCTGGTCCAAAATGAGTCCAAAGTTCCCCACAGTGTTACTGGAGGCCAAGGTAATGCCACCGAGAGTAAGAATCTGGTTAGGTACAATACTGTTCAACTGATGCTCACAAGGGTGTGGTACCACAGTGTGTGTTTGTATAGCCCAGTAAACTGTTAACTGAAGGAGTAAAATGTAATTGGCCGTCTGCAGAGATGCTCTTTATTTCAGGTGACGTTCAGGATGAAAATGTTGAAGGACTGACTTACACTGTGTCTTTGTGTCTTTGTTTAGAAGCAGAGCGACACAGATGGATCCAATTCTCAACCCTGTCGTCACTGTGGTGGTGGGAAAGACTTTCGTTGTGACCTTTGTGGAAAAACTTTCAGTCATTCAAACACTCTAAAACTACATCAACGTAGACACACTGGAGACAAAATGAACTACTGCAAAGAATGTGGGAAAGGCTTCACCACAAAACGTGACTTAAAACGACACGAACTCTTTCACAGTGGGGTCAAAAAGCATCTCTGTGATCAGTGTGGGTCATCCTTCACCACTAGAGGTGAGCTTAAAACACACAAACGCGTCCACACAGGAGAGAAACCATACAAGTGCAGACACTGTGACAAAAGCTTTCCACAATCAGGTGATTGTAACAGGCATGAACGGACACACATGGAAGGAAACTACAGCTGTGACCAGTGTGACAAGAGCTTCAAGAATTTCAGTTCATACTCCACACACAAACGATCCCACGTTACTAATAAACTGTTTCACTGTTACCAATGTGCCAAAATATTCACCACATTGTCTGCTCTGTGCAAACATCAGCGTGATCATGCAGGACTGAAATCACTCTCATCACGGTGAATCTGCAGAGACAGAAAGATCCTCGTTTGGTTTCAGGGTCAGACTCAAAGCCCTTGAGATCAGGCTCCACAGAGTTCAGATGGAATCTCCTGTAAAGATCTGATGAGGCAGCTATGAATGAAAATGTGCCTCTCGTTACATTTTAAGCTTTCTAAACTGTTCTACTGTAGTGTTGGTGTTGAGTGGTTAGCATTGTTCCAGCAGTTGAATCAAAAAATCTGTTTCCTCTTATGTTTTTATTGAATGTATTTTGATCCATGTGTTTTTGTTGGGTGTTTTTTTTTTTTGTTTTTGTTTTTTTTTGTGTTCAGGTTTTTTGTGTTTATGAAATCCTTCAACAGTTAAACCAAAATTTTACATGTTAAATAAAGAAATAATTTACTGACAAAGAGTTTGATCCATGATGTCATTTCCTGTATGTCAAACCAAAAACTGATGTGACAAATGTTCTCAGTGACCTGAAATTCATGAAAAAATAAGATCTTTAAAATCTTTTGTATTTTAACAAAGTTGCTGTAGGTATCAAAAATTCTGATTTGTGTTTGAGATTGTTAGAAGATTTTCTACATTATACATTATAACCAAATCTCTATAATACAATATAATCAAGTAGGCCTTATATTCTAACCAAGTGAGCCTTATATTCTAACCAAGTATGCCTTATATTTTGTGTGTTCATATATTTTCACATAACCAAGCCTATTGTTGAAGAATCACCTAACCAAGTTTATTGTTAAAGGAAAACTGATGCATTCCTTACCTAAGTGTTTGAGATGTTTGACAGCATGATATAATGATGCATTCTTTCCTATAGTGTCTGTGATGTCAGATAAAGCATGATATACTTCTGTATTTTTATCCCAGTGTGTGAAAGATCAGATAAGCTGATTTAATGTTTAACCTCTCGTCAACATCTGTTAAAAGAGGAAGTACTATGTAACCCATTTTTGCCTTATAAATAAAGCAAGCGAGCCTGTGCTCGGAGTGTGTGTCTTCTCAGAGAGACATTCACCCGTGCGCACGTTTTCTAATTACACTCTGAGTCGGTCTGCAGTTGTCTCATTTCTCTTACTTGTGTTTTGAACAAATGTCTACCCCTGACAGAGATATAAAAAGATTAATTTTGGAAAATTATCTTTTAAAGTTGTGGTTTGATTTGCTCAGCTTATCAGAGTTTCCTTTGTTGGCACTGCCTCTCAGAAGTTGTTGGTCTATATTGACATGACAGCTGATTTTTCAGCTGGACGTCCATGATGTGAATCTTATTTCACCACATCCCAAAGGTGCTCTATTGGACTGAGACTCAGGTAGGCTGTGGTCTGTAAATGATGTCAGTTGGTACTAAGGGACCCAAATTGTGCCAACCAAACATCTCCACGCTATTACACCAGCAGCAGGATGGATCCATGCTTTATTTTGTTTAAGACAAATTCTGCCCCTAAAATCTGAAAGTTGCAGAGATTGAAAAAAGTTGCCTGGACTGATGGGTCTCAATCTTTTCTTGTCCACTTTTGTTGATCTCGAATGTAAAGTAACCCACCCATCACGTTAATCACACTCTAGAACTTGTTTTAACATATGACATAGAAACTGAACATTTAACACTGTTTTCTGTAAACCCTCTCTTGTCTGATCGTTTGATAATAACATTTAAATTTACAATAATGGAATGAAGCCAGATAACACGCATATAAAGACCTGGGTGACCTCTAACTTCCTGCTGCTGATTATACTTGGCCTACAATACCTAGAAATATGGTATCGAACCAGATACTGTCCTATATCCTGTCAGAGTGACACTCAAAAACTACTCCATGCATTTATTATTTCTAGACTGGACTACTGTAATTTGCTATTATCAGGATGTCCTAAAAACTCCCAGAGAAGCCTGCAGGTAATCCAAAATGCTGCAGCAAGAGTACTGACAGGGATTAGTTGTTGTTCCTAGAATATTTAGAAGTAGAGTGAGAGGCAGAGCTTTGAGTTTTCAGGCCCCTCTTCTGTGGAACCAGCTTCCAGTTGGGATTGGTGAGGCAGACACGATCTCTACTTTTAAGATTAGGCTTCAAACTTTCCCTTTTACTAAAATATATAGTTAGGGCAACATCAGGTGACCCTGAATTCTCCCTTTTTAATGCTGTAATGGGTGTAGGTTGCTGGGGGATTCCCATGATGTATTCAGTATTTCTTCCTCAGTCAGCTTTCTCACTCACTATATAGAGCTCTCTGCATTGAATCATACTTGTTATTAATCTCTGTCTTCCACAGCATGTCTTTTCTCCTGTCTTCCTTCTCTCACCCCAACCGCCTGTGGCAGATGGCTGCCCCTCCCTGAGCCTGGTTCTGCCGGAGGTTTCTTCCTATTAAAAGGGAGATTTTCCTTCCCACTGTCACCAAAGGGATTGTTGGGTTTTGTATGTGTTATTGCAGGGCAGGGGGTCCACTACCTCCATGATCCAATCTGGAGCCACTAACCCTGAGGGTACATCTTTCACCATCTTACAAAGCTGGGATTGCAGCCATTCCCCAACTCTCTGTGAATGGTACTCATGGAATTTGATCTGTGGCTGTTGATCAATGGTCATGATTTGCATATTAATGATGAAGAAACTTATCTTACAGCTCATTGTTCATTCAGTGGGCTGTTTTCGTCATTATGCAAATGTAGTGTTTACTAGGTTTGGGAAACCTGCAGTCAGCTGAGTTTGAAGAAGTCACTTGCAACACTGAAAACGCCATGTCCAGATGAACAGAATCAATTATTTTGGTACAAACAATTCACCACAAAAAAGACTCAATATTCAGAAATGCTTTAAACTGGGCAGTAAATATGTATGACAAACTCAAAACATTGTAATCTAAAACATACTGCAAAACAGTGCTGGCTCTTATTTCAGTGGGAGAAATTTTCATGGGCATGTGTAGCTAGAATTTTACTTTGGAGGAAATGGGGTCAATGCAATTCTTAAGCATGTGTGCAAATGTCCGATGGATGGATGGAACTTTATTAATGCCTCGGGTCGGTTCCTCCGGGAAATTCAGTTTCCAGTAGCACAGCACCGACAGAAGTTGCATGTTACAGATACGCTAAGGGAAATGAGAGTAAGGATATAAGCACACAGCCCCACTCCACTGACGACTTGCTGTTGGCCAAAGCCCTCAACGACTTTTACTGCCGGTTTGATGAGACATCAAGCAGCCTTGACATCTCCATCTTCCCCAACAATAGAGACATCATCCCCCCACCTCCCCACTCCCACCAGCACAGAGCCATCACCACCATCAAAGACTTCACCCACAGGAGCCCCCTCCTCACTCCACAGCTATGAGGATTTCACACCACCATCTCCCACTACAACCCTTCATATTCATGAAGCAGATGTGAGGAAGCAGTTTAACCTTATAGACCTACCACAGAACCAAGTCTGCCTGAGCTTATCTTTATATTTTTACATGTTGTACTTCCATTTCTGGGAGCATTTCAAGTTGCTATACATCAATACAACCCTTATATCCCACATTTTAATCATATGTATGCATTAAGTCAACAGTAACTACATAAATTGCAAAAGTGGTATTTTTACACACATTTCTAGTTAAAGAAATTTCAGAGGTTCCTCCCTCAAAATTGTAAATGTAAAAAAGTTGCATAAAACAGTTTGTGTGCTTCCAACCAGACGAAATTAATTTTGAGTGTCTTCATAGTTTTATTTTTGAGATACACCAATTTGTTTATACTGCAGCCACCAACTTTGTAATTC
Organism: Maylandia zebra; assembly: GCF_041146795.1. Lineage (NCBI taxonomy): Eukaryota > Metazoa > Chordata > Actinopteri > Cichliformes > Cichlidae > Maylandia > Maylandia zebra. The sequence goes on along the minus strand of NC_135175.1, from coordinate 33,668,641 downwards.
TCATTTACATGACTTATTTAAACATTCTCCTCTTGAATGCAAAATTCTTAAAAACATCTTTTATTCTTTAAGAGTAAACAAATCTGAAAGCTGTTCCATCCTAAAAGAGTACAACAATGTGTACTTTATGATGTTCTAAAGGTTTCAGCATCTTTTTGAATTTGTCACATGAGGAAAGGTATGAGTGAGCTTTCGTAACGTACCGTGAATGATGCTTGTCAGCACACAAACCCAGAGTTTCTCTACAGCAGGGGTGTCAAACTCAACTGCACAGGGGGCCAAAACTCAAGGCACACTTTAGGTCGCAGGCCAAACAAGATAACCATTTTTTGAACACACTTAAACAATTTTTTAAACATAAATATGAATAAAAACAGACGGGAATATTATTCCAGAAAAAAAAAACCTTAAAAAAACTTTAACTTTATATATTTTGCTCTTCATAAAAATAGATCCTGTCAAAATTATGCAAGTTAGAAATATGAACATGCTGCCAAAAACCCCAGATTAAATAAATGAAAGCATACACAAGGTTGGAGCCGCATGTAAAGAGCTGGGGCATTACTTCAGGAATGGAACTAATAAACTGTGCGGGCCATTCAGTGTCATACTTTGCCTTGAGGGTCCCATTACAGTGGAACTCCATCTGAATCTGCACAGGTGCAGTTTTCACGTAAATGGGTTGCGAAGCAGCTCGAAATTCTCTTTGTGTGCTTCAAAGTCACCAAAGCGCCGTGCGTACTCAGTGCGCAGTGCGCTCAGTTTATCAGCAAAGTGCGCCGACATGGTTCAACATTACTTGGCAACAGTGAAAGTGAGACAAGTTGCACTGGTGCATTTGTGACAGCTTCACTTGAAATGCCTTCACCACATCATACATGCCATGTCCATGAACTGACAGATTTCCTTGCTGAGCACAAAAACACTATTAAGAACTTTTCCCCAACTCAGCCAACGGACCTCTGTATGATAGGGAATGTCGGCAAACTCTGAATCTATTTCTCACATAAAAGACTGAAATTGACGGTGATTTAAACCTTCAGCTCAGATAAAATTTACGGTCGGCGTTACGGTGATCATTACATGCTCCATCTGTCAGTGCGCCCCAGGGCAGCTGTGGCTACAGTGTAGCTTGCTATCGCCAGTGTGTGAATGTGTGTGTGAATGTGTGAATGACTGAATGTAGTGTAAAGCGCTTTGGGGTCCTATGGACTAGAAAAGCGCTATACAAATGCAGGCCATTTACCATTTACCATTTTAGGACTTTACCACACAGCCTTTCCTGGTGTGTGATCTGCTGTTAACTCACCGGTACATTTCTCCTCCTGCATCTTTACTCTCATTCTGCCGACTTGTCCACTGCACAACACCGGCGCTCCATCTGTTGTAAGTCCAACAAGTTTGTCCCAGGACAGTTTCATGTCGGTTACACTTTGACATACATTTTTAAAAATGTCTTTTCCTGTCGTTGTCCCGTGCATTGATTTAATGTTCAATATTTCCTCTCCACTGATGAAGATGGCGAGCTGTGCAATGCCCATCATGTCTGTACGTTCATCACAGCAAGAGAGTATGCAATAACGTGTTTGCTTCTTTCACAAAACTGTGTTCCTAAATCAGTGGCCATCTCACAAACCCGATCAGCAATCGTATTTCTCCTCAGGCTCACATTTGCCAAAATCTGCCTTTTTTTCTGGATAGCATCGCACAGCTTCATCAGAGTGGTACCGGGCTGATTTGACTGTCTCCTCTGCTACAATAAAATTTGCTTTCACAACAGCTTCACTTTGTGATTTACCAGTTTACTACCAATGTAAACTGTTGGTTTACCAGCAATGTCTGTAAACATACATTCAGTCTCCCACCGGTGCTCTCTCTTTGCCATTGTGAGGGGCTAGCTTCGCAATAACAGAAGTTTGACTTGATTGACGCGGGAATGTTGCCAGGTAGCCTAACGTCTGGGAAAGAGGCCGCAGCGCTGCGTTACAGGATCTGTTGTTTGTGGGTTAATAGCACCTCATATCGTCGGGCCATGCATAACAGTAATTAAAAATAATCTATATAAAATGATCTCACTGTCCTGATATGAATGTACGCTGGGCCAGTTTGAGTGTGTGCAGTGAGAATTCAGTCAAAGTATTTAACTGGAGTGTGAAAAAATAAGCTGAACTCTACAGCTTGTGTGGTCTCCTGTGGCTTTAGGTGCTGACAAGCCTTCCAGCTGTTCTCCAGCATTTTCATTTACAGCCGTAAAATATCTCCACATGTTGCTCCTGTTTCTCTCTCTCTGCAGTCCAAATGGGTTTTCTGTGTGTAGCCGAGTCACGTGACGGCACAGTATCAAATCCGAGCAGGGCAGAAGAAGGGGGCGGAGCAAAGTTAGTCTGCCGCATAAGAAGAGGTGTTCAAACAGACAGCTGCTTCTTCATCCGCAGCGAGTAAAATAGTGAACTCGGAGGAGCATCGATCGTAAACCACTACCAACGTTTGGATCGATATCTGCATCGATCTGCCCACCCTTGTCTCCTGGATCGTAGCTGAGATCAGCGTGAACCACGTGGGTCTCTGCTCCCTGATCTGTTTCCTGTGTTTGGAAAGAGTTGCAGCTTCATCGCGGAGTTTCTCTCGGTTTGTGGGCTCATCTAAAGGTAAGCACCGAGCTAACTTTACTGTGAGTTCAGTTCATGTTGAGTTTAGCTCCTGAATGAGGTCTTCTGCTGCTCTCCTCGGTGTCTGTTCACAGTTTATTGTGAACACGTTGAGAGAAGAGTGAGAGAGTGTTTGGAGAAAAACACCAACTAATCATTAGCTCAGCATGCTGGGAGAAGTTGGAGCAGAAAAGTCTTTTCATTGTCCCTGCAGCTGTTTTTCTGCCTGCACCAAACCTCTACAGCCTCGTTTCTATTTGAAGTGATAACAGGAAATGGATGAGAGCGATCTGCTGCAGTATCAGGGTCACAATAAACTTTATTGTCCAGCTGCTGTGGATGAACACATGAGAGGAAGTGAACTCCTACAAAGTCTCATTTTAATGAGTGTGGCTGCTGTAAAGTGATGCACAGGAAGATGTTAACAAAAACTAATGAAACAGAGATGAAAGTAAACAGTGTTCATATTTGAAAGCACAGAGAATAAAATATATTGTGGTGGTTAATGTGCAGCTCTTGGTGATTTGGGAGAATCGTGTTTTTAATCATGTTGTGGATTGAATTTTTATTTCATTTTGTCTACAGAAGTTTTTCCCACCTGTGATTGTTCGGATTGATTTGTTGGGTTGACCTGAATCATGTGAAGGTTTAAAGCTGCACTTCCCCCAAAAAGAATAAAGTATAATCAAGAAAAATGTAATAATGTCTTCCTGTGTCAAACACAGCTGCAGTCAAAGCAGGAAGGAAAGCACTGAAACCACTGATCAAAGCTCATTAATCAAAGTCTGCTGATCAATAGCAATGAGTACCATTCCCGCTGCAAGTGATCAGTGGTTGTTGATCAATGATCATGAGAATTTGCAAATTAATGCTCAATAACTGACCTCCCAGCCCATTGTTCCTTCAGTGGAGCTCGTTTCAGTCATTATGTAAATGCACTGTTGAAGATTGGGGAAACCTGCAGTCGGTTGAGACTGAAGAAGTCACTTGGATGAGTGACGAAACGTTTCTCCCACAAAAAGCTACGTCCAGATGAACAGAATCAAAGTTTGGGGAATGGTGGAGTTTGGAGAGCGGCACCATGGGGGCTGGAGAGACTTGTGAAGTGGTGATCAGGTGTGGGCCCCTGTTATTATGAATGGTGGGGGTGGGGGGTGGAACTGGGGGCCTGAAGGAGTTGAAAGTGTGGGGTGGGGGAGTAACAGGTCTGTCCCTGTTTGTGGAAACCACAGGAGGAGCTGTTCAGGCTGTTGCTGGGTGTGAATTGTTGATGGAGTCTTTAAACTTGTAGTTGCTGTTTTCCAGACTGAAGCAGAGTCGTTAGCTGAAAACTGGTTTTAGAGGTTCATTCAGGACACCTTCTCAGGCTCTTACAGCCTTACCTGTATCATAACAAAGTGTATAAACCCCAATCCACCTTTAACATGGTCCTTCTCCCAAACCTTCAAATAGGACTTTCTGGCCCTGTCATAGTAAAGGGCTGCTTAGAATATTAGAGCCAATGTCACAAAGTTCCTCCTGAAGTATAAGTGAGTGAGAGAGTTTCCTCACTTTGCAGCACAACACGTCTCACAAGATTTCTACAAGCAATCAGAGTGAAATTTGTACTTTGTGTTGTCAGATGAACATATGAGACACTTTGACTCTTCAGTGCAGTGTGGAGCCTAACAAAGATCTGTTTTGTGTCCCAGCTGATCAGCAGGAGGAGAAGAGTCTGACGGAGCAGCAGAGGAACATTTTCAGCCATCTGGACTCAGCTGAGTCACTACAGAGGAAACAATGAGCTCAACACAGAAGGTGAGGAAAATATCACAGTTTCACCAAATAATCAGTCACGTCTAAAACTCTCATCCTCCCAACCTGTTATATGACTGTGTTGTATTTTATTATGTACTATGTTTTTATTTTATATCTATTATGTTTACAAACATCAAGAAGTCACAAGCAAAGAGAAACCACACCACAGCACATGTTTAAATAAGGATATTCTTCAAAATTATTTATTAATGAAATTTCAAAACCTTTTCAATCACACAGAAAATACATGTGCAAAGCAACACAACAGTAGCCTGATATCAGACAGAACTGTCACATGATACTAAACATAATGAAGCGCTTCATTATAATTTGTAGATTCAAACTGCTCTTCATATTTTGACCAGCAGATGTCACCAAAGAGGACTGTTGAAAAGCTTCAAGTAATGACAGTTTGTTCCACGACTGCATTTCACTGGGTTTTGATTATCGATTAAAATTGATTGTAGCTTGGATAACATGATATCAATTCATTAAAATCCTGACTTGATTTTTAAATATAAATTAATTTTGCCCAAAACGCCAGAATCTCAGGTTAAACCTCAGAAAATTTCAACAACCACCAAACGGCTAAAACAGTATTGAGAGCAGGTGCACGGATTCTGCACAAAGACGTCCGTGCCGTCGGGGCTGAAAGCCGGCTGCTCACTGATTCTGATGCGTTCTCAGTTCCTTTATGTTTACATCTTTCTTGGCGCTAGGTTCTGAAGCTGCAGGTTTTGTCACTCTCCAAACAAAACTGACTGAACCAGCAGCAAAAGAAGACTGTTGTTTACAGCTCTGTCGGGTGATGTTTCTTTTTTGTTATTGTTTTGCTTTTTGTTTCTCTTTTTTTTTCACTCCCAGCAACAAAGCCTAATTTCTGCTGTTCAATACAGAACAAATGTAAACTTTTTGAAATTATGCAAAATTTCAAAATGCTTAGCTGAGCTGTGTCTGTAATAAAACCTCTGTAACTTTGCTTTGCTTCACTTCAGCAGCATCAGGTAATGTGCATATGTTGATTAATGGTTTTCTTTCGTGTTTGATCCACTGCAGAATATTTTTAAACCCAGGCCAGAAAATTCTCCTTCATGTTTTTCTGTTTTATCCTCAGTTACTTTGACACAAAGGCATCTGCTGTGATGCTTACACCTCTGATGAAGTCTCACACATGTCAGTTTTCATTTTAGAAATATAAAATATGGATAAGTACATAGTGATCAGAATTCTAATATTTCTGATTGTCTGAGGCAAGATTTCCCCGAATCGAAATCAGTGATGATGCCCAGCCCTAAATTTCACTCACTGCCTGTGTTTGTATCTCTGTCACTGCAGGACCAACATGGAGCGAGAAGTCAGCGCTCTCAGGAGGCCGACAAACCTCACAGAAGAAAGGGAGAGAAGAAATACAGCTGTGACGAGTGTGGGAAAGATTTTACTAAGAAGAATTCACTAAAAATCCACCAACTCATCCACACTGGAGAGAGACAGTTCAGCTGTGACAAGTGTGGAAAGTCTTTTACCCACTCTGGAAGCTTAAAAGCACACCAATTCCTCCACAGTGGCGTTAAACCATACAGCTGTGATGAGTGTGGAAAGGATTTTAGCCAACATGCACACCTAAAAACACACCAGCTCATCCATAGTGGAGTTTCAATGGTTTTTGAAAAACATTTATTCTGAACTGTGCACCACAATTTCAAAACATTTTCTGAAAGATGTAACAGTGTACATGTTCTCACTTTCATTAGAATTGTGTTTATCAAAAGGTCTGACATAGGTGAGCTGGTAAATGCAAATAACAGCATTCTCATCACTTATTTCTTCAATACAATATGCATGTCCTTCATTCATCCCTTTGTGGAACTTCAACGCACTTCTGCTCTCCCCCATATTCCATCTTCACAAGCATATCCTGTGTGGAGATTGAATAAAAATTAGTTGACACTAATTAATGGCACAAATAATCCGGTAATCAATTCCAGCACAGTAAAAAAAGGAATCCTCTTTGAGCCATTACTTGTGTAAAGTATTTTCCCAAAAGACAAGGACACAGGCAACAGGTAATACTGAACTAAATGTAAAACCTCAACCTTTTTCATTTTTACCTAAACCGTGTGCACAAAACTCTGGAGGGATCTATGCTAACGTAGAATCCAGTCAGGACGTCTGCTACTGCTGTTTGCTCGTTTTTTTTTTTTTTTTATGGGCGATCGTTTTCAGGCTTCCAGTAGCACCATTATACCAACATTTCACATTCTAGACATTGTTTTAGGTGTATTTGACCAAAAGTTTGACTGAAAATTCACATGCAAGCTTTTTTTCAAGGCTGTGGTATTTGCCCGCAAACAATACCTTTCAGCTAGCTAAAACAGAATGTTATGCTATCAGCGAGCAACATGGCTAATGCCTTTCACACAGCTTTGTCTCAACTCCAAAGAGCCACAGAAGTAAAAGCTCATAATAATAATTGAAACAATCTTTGAAAACATGACTTACCAAGCATGGCAAACAACTCAAATATGTAGAGCAAAATGTTCTGAAGCGGCTTCACTTCAGCTTCGATTGGAGCCTATGGTGCTGGGGGCGGAGTCTGTGAATTTACTCTATTGGTGTCATAGCCCCTGTAGGAGTTCAGAGTTAAGAGGTCAAGAGTTAATGTTTCCATTGTAACACCTCCAGATTTGACATAGAAACACTCATTTTTAACACTCGATTTTAACCCTTTAAGACCTACCATAGAACCAAGTCCGCCAGAGCTTATATTATATTTTTACATGCTGTGGAGCCATTTTTGGGAGCATTTCAAGTTGCTATACATCAATACAACCATTATAGCCCAAACTTTAATAATATGTCTGCATTAGGTGCATAGTAATTACATAAATTGCAAAAAAGTGCAATAAACTACAAAGAAATTGAAAATCGTTTTTGTTTTTTTAACATATATTTCTAGTTAGAGAAATTTAAGAGGCTCATCCCTGAAAACTGTAAATACAAAAAAGTTGCACAAACTAGTTTCACACCACAGGAAATTTATTTTGAGTGTCTTCATAGTTTTATTTTTGAAATACACCAATTTTTATACACTGCAGGAAAAACGAAAATAAATATTATAGTGCAAATTTGCAAAATAACAGCATATGCATCAAAATAAACTATTTCCAGCAGTGCAATATGAGTCCTAAGCATCCCAGAAACGACACAGAAAGTCATAAACTCAAACATAACTTTTTAAAACACAAGTATAGGCTCATAAGGCCCCGATCGTAAAAAAACTACATTTCCGCAAAATGACGTCACTTCCGGTTTCGGGCAGGTCATGCGGTCATGTGATAGTTCGCGCTGATGGACGTAGGAAGTGTTACAAACAGCTGATCGGATCGGCAAAGCGTGTTTCTGGAATATCATGTTTTTGTTGCTGCAAGTGATTTTTATGCAGTTTTTGCAAAGCTATATGTGGAAGGAAACTGTGACCTAGGACAAGCTGATGGCATAAGATGTAAGTACAACTCCTCCGGTTTCATATGCAAAAAAAATTATTGCGCTAGCTTACGTGGTTGCAGAGCTACCGGGATTTAAAAATAGTTACGCAAAATGGAGCGTGCCCGCTCCGATCGGCTGTAAAGGGTTAACTACTATCATTTTACACCTCAGAGTTACATTAAAAGAATGTGACTCTACTTAGAGTAAAATTAACTCTACTTTTGCAAGAAGACTACTAACACCAAAACATTTAACACTTTTGAATTTGCTGTGTATTATTGTGTTTTTGTTCCATGTATTTTGGCACAGATTTATGGTTGTATTTTCACATCTGTTGTTTCAAAGTTTCAAAGAAAAGGTTTGGGTCTCCAAAACCTGGAAATTCTACTTTTCATTTTGTAAAAAAAGAAAAACAATTCTACAAAGTTTTGTTAGGCGTGTGACAGATCATTTTTCTCTCTCTCTGATGTAACAAATGGAAAGTTCTCTTAACGTCAGCATACCTGTTTTCATTGGCACAGACTGAGGCCTATCAGAGGAGGAGACTTGGCTGATTTCCACATTGAAATTCTACCTTCTGTACAAGCACTGTAGGAGTGGCGTTGAGGCAAAGATAATCTGGCAAATGATCAAGAATCTCAAGTGTCAACAAACCAGATTTTTCTTAGTTGAGCAGAGCTGATGGCAGTGAAACACTGAAGACATTTCTGATTTCGCTTTGTGATGTCGGAGGAGAAGCTGAAGTCCAGACAACACCAGAGGGTAAGCTGACTTGCTGCAATCCAGATCACAATCAGGCAGAAAGAAGCAGGTTTTGTTGTTATTTTTATTGCGTGTTTTACCGAGGCTGGATTATCAGCAAAACACACCTGGGGCCGAGAAGCTCTGACCTCACGAGTAAGTGTCAGGTATTTTTGGATAATCTGTCAGTACAAATCTACAATGTTGTAGTATGTGAATATCATGTGTGTCAAGGAAAAGCAATAGAGAGAAAAACACGTATAAAACTGGCACACTGCATTGTGTGAGAAATGACCTGATGCAGAGCACCGTACAACAAAGCACTTTTAACAACCCAGGGTTTGTTTTCCTTATTACGCCTCACTGACTGTAACTTATCCTCATGTGTTACATGACTGTGGATTCCAGCTCAATACACCAGCTGAGGGCTATGAGTCCATTCACAATACAGAGACAGTGTTGGCAGCAGGTTCCCTGTTTCTGTATATTAAGTGGACAACAAACAGGAAAAAATGTGAAAAATAAAGCTCATCTTAAAAATCTGTTTTTCTTGTTAGTTTTTATCAGTTAAAGATAAAAACTTCAGGCTTGCTTTCAAAAATTCAGGTTTTATTATCTTTGCACTAAGATCTTTAAGAACAGTGATGCTATTTTCCAAACATTGATTAGTTGGGACCTGTGTAGGTGTAGCTTGGACTTGCTCAGGCTGCACGAGAGACAACTCAAAAATCAAAAGCAGGGGCTGACCTCTCCAGACAGAATCCCACTATATCTCTGCATGACAAATCTCCAGACTCGAGCTTTAATTTGGTTATTCTTCCTTATGAAACAAGCAGTTGTTTGGTCTTTAAGTGTTAGGAAATAGTAAAGAAGATCAGTCAAAGTTATGAACAGCTGTCAGGCTTGGATTGGATTTCAAAGATATTTGGGATTTGTGTGTGTGTGTGTGTGTGTGTGCGTGCGTTCCTATACTGTCTTGCCCAAGGACACTTAGTAGGCATAAGAATGGAGACAGCAGCAGCCAAGGATTAGCAGATGACCTGCTCTCCAAAGCACCCCAAGCAGAAAAACCTCACAGCTGAATTACTGTTGCATTTTCTTTTTTCAGTTTTCTTTTGCTTGAAAAACATTCATGTGAAAATAGTCACCCCGTATGCTTTTCCGAAATCACAGTGAGCAAGAGCCACATGTTCAAAATACCCTCATAAAAAATGCTTGTTAACCAGAGGTCATCCATAACCAATATCTAGTTGGTAATATAATACGTTATAAAATACACCTTTTAAAAAGTAGACAGAAGATGTTTAATTGTTCATCATTTTTTATGCGTGTCATGTGTTTCGGAATGAGATCTCAGATTACTAGTAAAACAAAGTGCTCCCAATATTCAGATCTGTGCACTACATGGGGACAGTATCTTCTTATCTTTCTAATCCCCACATCCAGCTTCACAGCACAGACTTCTGCTTGATCAGCTCTGTTTTTTTATTTAACTCAGCCTGGAGTGGACTAAATGCAACATTACAGCAGTTTAGAAAATATTCCCCACCAAGTTGACCCATCGTGCATGTTTTATGTTACTATTGTTTATTTCTTCAAAACTAAAGTCGTCAGGGCTGACATTTTCTTTCCCACACAGAACGATGGACACTGGAACACCTGCAAATGTTTCCTTAAGCCTTTTGTGTGCATTGTGGAATATATGTAAAAAGTGCTTTAGAGTGTAAAATTTCAAACAGTAGAGGATACGATTACTAAAGCTGGACAAACACAGAGAATTTCCATAAAGTCTGAATGACAAAGGAAAAGAAGCTAGGCGTGTTTCTTTGTTTAGCGCTTTTTATGTGTTACGTGAGCCGTGGTGGAGAAAGAGCTCCGTTTGCTTGAGTAACCAAACACAGTACAACAAAGTGCAGGCATGCAAAGTACTGGCCTGTAGATAAGAATCAATAAAATGTGCTTCAAGTGTTACAGTGTAAGCATCTTTGTTTATAATGTAAAGTGATTAATATTATTACCATAATAAAAATAATATAAGGGCAATAAATAAGTGGCATTGCAAGTCTACAAAACGTTTGGGGTTTTTGTGTTTAGAAGCGATTTAAAGGATGTTGTTGATGACTTAAGCTTTTATATTTAACCCTTAAACAACCAGAAGGACCGACCTGATGATCTAAGACCATTTGAGCGATAGTGGTGTAACAGAAATGCTACCATGTATAGAGGGATTCAGTCTGAGAGCTGGGTTTTGTTAATAACTTAATCAAAGTGTTTTTATTGAGTTTTCAGAAAGCATATCATTCATACAGAAAAGCTCGAACTCAAGTCCTACAACACAGTGTAAGACAAAACTATACCCAGACTTTTGTTAATAACTTAATCAGTGATTTGTGTTTTTGACGCATTTTAGTTCATGATAATTCATCTCATTATTAAATTGAACCAATGTTAGAAGACTTCTCAAACACAAGAGGAAACTGTTGGCATAACTTCAAACAGTCTTTACACAAAAAATGTGTACATATATATCTGATTTAACAATCAGTGGGTCATATGATAGTTGGGTTTTTCTTTGACATTGTAGGGTCTACCTTACAATATAAAGCACCTTGAGGTGACTGATGTTGAGATTGGTACGCTGACAAAATCTTCTGAGTAAACGAGAAGCTGTTCTTAGAAGTTTCTGCATGAATGCATCACTTAAAAAATTGGCGCTCAGGTTCACTGTACAAATGTTAGAAAAGGAAACCGGCCTCTTAAATGTTAAATCCTCTGCACCGGATTAATGTGTTCTTGTGTGGCATGTTTGCATGACATCATCCAGGAAAGTAAAAAAAAAACCCCTCCTGAGTCTGTTATTGTAAGATTGAGAGTAGTGAAGTCTTTGTGTTACTATTTATAGAGATGTGACTCAATACCAGTCTTCAAATACCAGTTCAGTTTAAGCACACAGACTTACAAACTGTGTAAGCAAGTGATAAAAAATTTAAAAAAATTATTATGTTGTTATTGAAATGTTATTATCATTAAAATATAAAATATTATTATATTATTAGTAATAAATATTCAAATGTTATTATAAAATATTAATCGCTACAGGAAATAGATAAACAAAAGACAACATTTTTTTAATTGAAATTGTTTATATCAGGGGTGCCCAATCCCGGTCCTCGAGAGCTACTATCCTGCAGCTTTTAGATGCATCCCTACTCCAACACAGCTGAATCAAATGGTTTGATCTCTTCAGCATGCCATCATGTTTGGCAAAGGCCTGATAACAAGCCATTCATTTGATTCAGGTGTGTGGGAACAAGGATGCATCTAAAAGCTGCAGGACGGTAGCTCTCGAGGACCGGGATTGGGCACCCCTGGTTTATATGAACAGGTAATGGGACATTTTGCACGTATCCACATACTGAGGAGGCAGTGACCCAATGATATTATGTGATTAACATCATCAGTGCAGATCATATGCTTGTAATGACGTGTTTCCACGCTGTGGTATTGTTACTGATTTAAATCATCCGCCTGGCCCTCTGCCAGCGAGCCACAGTTTTACTGAACGCACCTTTGTTCGCTTCGCTGATCTCGTTCAGGTTTTCTGGCCGTGCCAAAATGAGGCCCTGTGATGGATGCCATCTTGGAAGCATCACAGATCAGCACATACCAGAGACTGGAGCGACCAGCTGCTCTAGTTTCACAGAGCGCCTCATCAGTGCAGACTTCAGCCATCACCACAAACCTACAAAGTGAGACCCATGTAACAACTTAATGTTACTGTAACAAGCTTATTGTTCCATGTGTTCTTCCTTAAGGGTGTTTTTATTCAGAGATGGTATCAGGGTAGCTTTGTATGATTCACAGCTCATTATAATCCTTATTTATCTTATAATGGATTTTTGTGTAAATACCAACCAGTCATGTGAATAAATACAGTAACTGTTGAAGTATGTTTAGCATATGAATTCAGATTTACATTTTCTAGCACTTTTGCACTCACTATGTTCATCTTTCAAATCTCCAACTGTTTACACATTGACGCATGGCTGCCGTAAAAGAAATTATGATTTTAAAGAAATGAGGCACACTTCTTCTTTACTTGGCCCGCAGCTACACTACATTTGTCTCTTTAAACCGAACTGACAGACTGACCCTGTCTTTCAGTGATGACCTGCAGATGGATGCGGTGGAGTTTTCCACGATTCTTTATCTGCTGATGAATCACAACCTAGACCTGATAAACTTTAACTTGGAGAATAAAATCGTCAAGTAAGCTTGATTACCCATAAATACGCAGTGAACAGCAGCTCCTATGCTTAAAGCCCTGTCTCTGAGAGTTTCCTGATGATCTTCGATCTGACTGTACTCCTCTTTGATTGTCTCCCTGGTCTTGATGCTTTCACGTGGCTTCAATGTGCCCAGTTTGTGTATAAAATCTCGTCTTCCCTCACCTATTGTTAGATCATCTGTTTGTTCTCTCTCTGCGTCTACCTCACATCACCTTATTTGGCCTGCATCTGCATCCTCCCTTTAAGTCCTCTCACTTACTGTAATATTAAAAACTAGAAGCAGGGAAAAACAGCTGGCCCAACATGTGCACTACTCTTGTACAACCTGACATCCAAAATGTATGAAATGAAAAAAGTAAAATGTTTTTTTTTGGCCTAAAATCATATGCGTTGTTTACACACAAACATTTAGCAGAGATAATCACATTTGAATTAAAGAAACTGCTTCCGGTGCCTCAGCAAGTAGCTCAGCATGTTTGATTCAGCAGTTACCCCAAGGCTGGAACTGACCCACAGACTGTTTGCTTGCAAGTGAATTTGTTAACCACTACACCCGACGGACATTTACAAACTAACTTTTTAAACTTTGTCTCCACTATAAATCACAAATGATCTGCCACTACATAACTACGCTACATACATATTAATACATCTGAACTTTTATTACTTCACATGCCTTCATTCTGTGTTTTACTCAGGATAAGATTTTATGTTAGTCATCTGCCTCCATTTCACCCTTTCTTTACCATCCTCGTTTGTCACACCAGCCCACTGTCCTCCTTTACGACCTTCATCTATGAGGTGTTACTTCTTTCCTGGCAGCTCCATCTTCAGCATGCTTTGGCCAGTATATTCACTTTCCATCTTCTGCACATGTGCAAACCATCTCAGCCCTGCCTCTCTAATTTTTTCTGTGTTTCGCACTCATTTCTAATCTTGTCCATCCTCTTGCCTTTTTGTTAGTATCACCATCTGTAAAATATGCATCATAGCAGACCGTACTAACATCTTGTAAACCTTCCCTTGCACTGTTGCTGCTTCCTTATTTTAAATGACCCCTAACACTCATCTCCACTTGCTTCACCCTCCCCACGCTCTCTTCTGCACCTCTCTTGTTCATTGTTTGATGCTTTGAATGTTTGACCCCAGGTATTTACTCATCCACTTTCAATATCCTTGCTCCATGCATCATCAACTTTCTACCTTGCTCCCCTCTGTCACTTGACTTTTATTATTTTTAATATTTCACAATAGCAATCGCATATCTTTACTTTTATTTGTACTTCTGCAAGTGAGATGAGCTGATGGTTTGTGTTTTTGTAGCCTTGCACTGTTGAGAGTTCATAAACACTTGGCTTCTTTTTTTAAAAATTTCTTTTTAGAAATGCTTGCGTGAGAACCAACAGTAAAGGACTGGACATAAAATTCTAGACTCCACCCTCAGCATTAAAGTAAGATACCTTTTCTTTGATCAGTTTTTACCCTATTCCTGATACCATCAAGTTATACTCATCCTTTTCTCTGGTGACACATGGATAATGGAAGTATATTCCACAGGTCATGACATTATCAGCTGGAGAATAGTCACGAATCCTAGCAAGGTGTTCCCTCGATGGAAAACCTTGGATCCAAAATGAAGTTATTGGACCACAATTCTTCCAACTCACCTGCCTTGAAGTCATGTTAATGATTCAAAGCTCTTCAAACTTTGAAAATCATTATTTAAATCACGTCAGAAAGTGAGGACTGCTGTTGAACCTTATTTTCCAAGGTGCCTTCAGAACAGATGGATTGATGGATTGTATAGTCTCAACATTAAAGCTTTTTAAGGGTCTGTACAGATACAACTGGAATCAAGTGTAGATAACTTCTAGTTTGCTAAAGCCCCCATGTCAACAATTTGTATTGTAGTTATGACTTCTGTCACATATGTAAAGAGCAACAGAGACAGAGTGTGCCGGTGAAAATCTGGGACATCTCTTCCCCGAAAAGCACCAGCTGTGCTTGTAGTCGACTGGTTTTGTCTTCACTTTACACTTTTGCTCATGTTAACAGATTCCACAAACATTTAAACAATCCTGGGGGGCGGGGGTGGGTTATTTCCATTAACAGCCGGCTGCTGTTGGTTTTCTCAAAAACAAGGGACTTTGTTGGGGATGACTTTCAGTGGTCGAATAATCCGCATTTTTTGCCAGAGAAAAACCTGTTTTTGTTTATACTTCATTTGGAATTAATTTCCAATAAGAAAAATGTTTCCTTCCATATTTTTACCTTTTTGTTTCACTGATGTGATTATTTTTCTTCATTAAGTTTTTCCAGTGAAAAATATCCATTAACTTATACACACACACACGATACCGGTGTTTGCTTACCACAGGAGTGCACAAAGCAAGTTTGGCATAGCCAGTGTGATAGGTGGCTCAAAATAAGCTAAAACCGTTTAGTTCTAAAATGTAAAAAGTTGAACTAATAGACGCTTTCAGCTGCTCCTCTATTTCCACAGAAGTCCCAAAACAGATGGATCCACATCACTTGGCACAGAATTTATGATGCAACCTCCCATTTGTCTGAGCTTAAAGTCCACAAACCTGGCCTAATGTTTCGTTCACTATGACCTGAAATTAGCAAATCAGCCCATGAACTCACCAGGAAACAATTTAAAGAGGTCCAGGCAGACAGATATTTACACAGGAGCTTAAATCTTTTTTGCAACCATAACTATCGCCCCCTGGTGGCCAGCGAGAAAAAAAATATAGGTTTAGGGCACTTTGTATTGGCTTCACCTTTCAGACCTGGAGTTTGAAAAGAGACTAAAGAGGACATTTGAAACACCAGCTGAGTCTCCATCAGCACATAAAGAAACTATTGATTGTCCCCACTTCAGTCAGAGACGTCACAGAGAAGCATGCAGTGAAAGGAAACACTGCAAATACCTGAACTCTGTTACTCACATCAATTCAGGTGTTAATCTATTTGTTTTGTGAAATTACATACAATTCCTTATGATCTTGGGGGATAAAAATCCTACAAGTAATATTTTTTTCTCATTTGTGCTCTGTTAGCTGAAATTCCAGCAATAAACACATTTAGCAGCTAATCAGCAGTAATGAAAAGATGAAAGTGTTGCACTCGACATTAATGTGGCCTTGTGGCACACCCGTCTGCTGCCATCATCTTTACATCATCAAACACTTCAAAACTAATGCTGGGCACAAAATTTCAACTGTGGAAATCCAACGTGCAGATTTTGTATCTGGAAAAGTATCGACTGAACTGAAGAAATTATCGACGGTGGGACTGAGTATGTGTGCTGTACATCACAATGTTTTGTTCAATTTTGTTAACACCAGTGAGGTTTTTCTTGTGGTAGTGTTTTTTTAAAAACTTTTTTTTAACTCTTTCTCTCATTAAGTTGAAATTTGTAATTTTTTTAAACCTGAGTAAGCTATGAGAGCAGTTGTATGAGCTGTAGTTTATGTTTTCTGTTATTCAACTGAATGAAACAGCATAAAGAGTTTTTGAATAAAGTGAGACATGTTTTCAACAGTAGATGAGTCGATGTGGGCTTTTAACTGGACTGCTAGGATGAGTCAGGATGTTGGGTTAAATTTGATTTGGAAAATAACTAAAGCTGTCAAACAAATGTAAAGGAGTAAAAAATACTGAATTTTCTGCAATAAATCTTTTAAAATAACAGCTGTAAAAATGCTGTAAAAAGACTATAATCTTAAAATGTGAGTTTAAGGTTCACCATAATCCAGTTTGCATTTGTTCCAGGTTTGCTGTACTGCAACCTTAGAGATCATCATGACTACATTTGACTTGATTCACAGAAAGTCTTAATGAAGGAGGATTTACACCTTTCTTCAACAGGAAGAGGAAATATATGCAGGCACCAACTACTGACAATGTGACACATTTAATCTCACTTTATAGGATTTCTGTTCCTTTTTCTGTCAAAGACAGAATTATCGATGAACATAATTTAGATAGACGTGTTTGGCAGTTAGCCTCTGATGGTATGTCTTGGCAGAACGGACCCCAGCTGTGAAAGGGATTAGAGTAGGACCCCTAAGAGCCTAGATCCTGATGGTGCACTCAGAAAAATTATGGTTCTTAAATGGTTCTTCAGATGTCTTCATGGTTCTTTAAAGAACCATCATACGTCAAAGAACCTTTTTATTTTGTGGATGGTTCTTCAGCTATTACAAATGGTTCTTTAAAGAACAAAAGGTTCTTCATCCTTAGCAATCTAAGTTTGATGGTGTAAATGGCATAAATATTTATTCACTATAATGAGGCTGTGAATTATACTGTGTGTTTTCTTTGTGTGCATGTGTGTGCGAAGGGGGAGGGCGGGTTACCTGGCAATTACCCTTTAAGAGAAGATGGTAGGAAACTGAATATTCAAATAAAAGTTAGAAATATTTGCTTAAAAATATACTGGTGGCAGGGGTGGGGGCCAAAGCCTAAAGACCCTAACCCCCCCCCCCCCCCCCCCCCCCCACACACACACACACACACACACCCCTAACCCCACAAACACATTATGAATATGGTGAGTTAACAAACAGTAGACACAATACACACATTCAAGTGTACTTTAGTTTTAAATTTTAATAAAGCATTACTATTTTCTACTCCAAGGCATTACTTTTGAGATTATTATATATTTTTGAAAATACAGCATAATGATAATACTAGTTATTGTAAACTTTACAAACCACCCAGCAGTATGTAAAGTCAAATTATAAGATACAAGTAAATAACAATTGCAGAACAGAATGTCAGTGTAATGAACACACACTTCGTTTTGACAAAGCACAGCTTAGGTAAATGATCTGAGTAGTTGTTCATCACTGAGCAAACCAACAGACTTAATAAACTAATCCGTAAGGCCAGCAATGTTGTGGGGATGGAGCTGGACTCCCTCAAGGTGGTGTCGGAGAGGCGGATGCTGTCCAAGATAAAGACAATGTTGGATAACACCTCCCACCCACTCCATGACATGCTGGTCAGTCACAGGAGCACGTTCAGTGAGAGACTGGGATTACCGAAAAGCACCACTGAACGACACAGGAAATCATTCCTGCCTGTGGCCATCTCCCTGTACAACGCATCCACTTAACACACTGTTTGCTGCTACAACTACACATGTTTCTTTTCCAACTATTTATTTATGAGTGACTTATGTATGTATGTATGTATGTATGTATGTATATATTGTACTATTCTTAGTTAGTGTATTGTCTGTCTTGTCTTAATGTTGGTTTAAAATGGAGCACTGTAACAAAAAATAATTTCCCCCAGGGATCAATAAAGTATTCTGATTCTGATTCTGAATTTGTTAATATGCTCTTCATAGACTACAGCTCTGCATTTAACACCATAATTCCCTCCACACTCACCACCAAGCTGGAGCATCTGGGACTCAGCTCATCTATGTGTCAGTGGATCTCCAACTTCCTAACTGGCAGACCACAGGCAGTAAGGATGGGCGGACATGTCTCAGCCTCCACCACTCTCAGCACTGGAGCCCCCCAGGGGTGTGTTCTGAGCCCCCTGCTGTACTCTTTGTACACATATGACTGTGTGGCCACTACCAGCTCCACCACCATCATCAAGTTTGCTGACGACACCGTCGTGGTGGGCCTACCTGAAGGAGATTAGGAATCTGGAGAACTGGTGCCAGAGGAACAACCTCCTTCTAAACGTCAGTAAGACAAAGGAGCTGATAGTGGACTTCAGCACTAAGCAGGAGAGGAACTACCAGACCCCCGTCATCAACGAGTGCCCAGTGGAGAGAGTGGACAGCTTCAAATACCTCGGAGTTCACATCACGCAGGACCTGTCATGGTCCTGTCACATCAACACCGTGGTGAAAAAGGCCCGACAGCGTCTCTACCACCTCAGACGCTTGAGAGACTTCCAACTGCCCTCCAAGGTGCTCAGGAACTTTTACTCCTGCACCATAGAGAGCATCCTGGCGGGAAACATCTTAACCTGGTTCGGGAACAGCACCATGCAGGACAGACGAGCTCTACAGAGGGTTGTGCGGTCAGCTGAGCGCACCATCCGCTCCGAGCTCCCTGACCTGCACTCAATCTACAGCAGGCGGTGCTGGACCAAGGCCAGGAAGATCGTGAAGGACCTCAGCCATCCCAACAACAGACTGTTCTCTCTGTTGAGGTCAGGAAAGCGATTCCGCTCCCTGAAGACCAACACAGAGAGACTGAGGAGAAGCTTCTTCCCGCAGGCGATACGGTCTCTCAATCACAATCACACCACCACACAGTACTGACCCACACATATGGTTCTTACACACACACTGGACTTTCTGGACTTTGGTTTTGCACAACACTGGTCACTATATTCTTCATTTCCGGTTAATACTTGTACAGCTGCTGTTATTGTGTATATATTTATTTAGATTTAGATTTCTTCATACATTCTTATATAGTTCTATATTGTGTATTGTGTATTTTGTTGTACAGTTATTTTATTTTCAACTTTAATTTATATATTTATCTTTATCTTATTCTTCCCAGTTAAATTTACCCTTCATTCTAATTTGTGTTGTACAGTTATTTCATTTTTAACCTTAATTTATATTTTATTCCTTCCTAGTTAAATTGACCCTTTTTAATTTTTCATATTTATTTCCTATCTTATTCATAGCCTTTCCTTTTTTGTTTTCTTTAGGTCACGAGCAGTTGTCCAAGCATTTCACTACATATCGTACTGTGTATGACTGTGTACGTGACAAATAAAATTTGAATTTGAATTTGAATTTGTTAATATGTGTTTCGAGCCAAATAAATGACAGGGAGAGAGAGAGTGACGTCAGAACACGTCATACTATAACCTCCCGGGAGCGGACGGAGGGGGTCAGTCGTTGGGATGCGCATGCGCAGACAGAGTGTGCGAGCGGCGGGCCTTGATCTTTCGGGGAAAAAAAACTCACGGACGGTGACAGCGAAACGGATAACAGTCTTCAGTACCTGCTGGACTTTGAAGCTGTGGATTCTGGGACTGTTAGAAAAGGTAAAACATTTTCATTAAAACCTTATTACTGTTTTGTTTTTGTTACTCGTCATTGTAGCTTGCTGTTAATGTTGTGCTAACAGTAGCGATTAGCTAGATACGTTAGCCGTTGAGGTCAGCGCAATTTAGTATCCGGTATACAGAAACTGTTTTCCTAACAAAACCACTGTTATAATTAAGTGAAGCTGCTCCCAGGTAATTTGAACCTTTGGCTTCTAAAATATGTGGTTCAATTGCGTGCTGCGTACATAACCTAATGTCAGCTAGACCGAAATTAAAATTTAATATATTGTTAAAGTCACTAAAATGGCGCCTCAAGCCTGTTGTGACGTGAGCTCTGTGTCTGCTCTAGAAACTCTGAAAGTCTGTAGATCTGAGCCGTACATTAAATACTCACATGAACCTGTACTTTGAATTCTGTATGAGCTGTATAAAATACAGCTATGCATAAGAGTTTTGAATGAATAATTAGATTAGATAACTCTTCATTGTCTAATCGAATTATATAGAAATGAATAAAAATGTGACATGAGAAGGTGTGTCTTTGACTGTTCCTGCATAACTTAGTTTCGGACTAGTTGACAAGTTATGCTCCGGTCATTTGATGTTTCCAAGATAGATGTTCTTTTGTAATATAGTTAATTTTTTTTAATATTTCATTTATCCACCATCATACATACAAGCTAAGAAGAGGTCGTTATACTAACAAGAGGTATCAACGCTGGGCCAAAGTTCAGCACATGGTTAAAGTTTGTAATCCAGCCAGGGAGTAAATATCACTCAGCAGCCAGAGCTGAAGCAGGTAGCATCAACACATAAATCTACTCTACCCGGCTTAAATCACAAGAGCACCTCTGACCAAAAAGCTGTAGATTTTTCTTGTTTGCACAAATTAATCCAGATTCACATTAACTGTGTTCACAGCTCCAACAAAATGAGGAAGAGGAGGGGGAGAAACACAATTAGATTGAATTACAATTGGATGGAAGTTGAGGACAAGGAGAAGGAAGCTTAGGATGAGGAGGAAGAGAAGCAGCAGGAGCATCTTTAGGGATCCCTATGATGTCATTGAGGTTGGTTTCATTAATATGGTCCTCTCACAAAGACCGATGACTTGTTTTAGTTCACGTACTTCCTGTATTAAATAGTGATATGCAAAATGTTGTGAAAAACCATGGAGCAGGTACGTATAGTGCATCTGCAGGTAAATGAACATCAAATCTCTAAGACAGACTGAAATTTGTATATTTATCACCCTTATGATAAAACCCATGTCAGCCATTGGTTTATGGACTTTGTATTTTGAAGCCTCAACATTTGCATTATTGCTGTTGCTATGTTGGGACCATATTAGGATGAGGGATCAGAATCTGGAGTCATGCACACTATTGTTTCATTTAGTGTGTATCCATAAGATTCATACAGCAGATCCAAGTTGTGCCTTGAAAACAGGAAAGTCGTCTGCATAGAGGAGAACTGTAATAGCAGGCTTGTACAAAGTGAGGCTTTGTGCTCACATTTGCTGCAAACACTCATTTTACCCTGTTTTGATGCAGATTTCACTTGAAATCAGGCAAGAACTGGACTTATTTTTTACAATGTGTTCTTGTGAATTGATTGTGTATAGCATTTGTTTGATTGATTTGACTTTCTGCAAGACAACAGTCGTCCACTGGCCAAAACAATTTTCCAAATACCTCCACGTGATCTAGCCTGGATTTAGAAAAGAATAGCAAAAAAAATCTGCACCTCCTGCTTCAGATGCAATTTGTGTTTCTGTGTTCAGAGGCAGCGGCGAGAGGGGAGACCTCAGCTCATCCAGCTGGAGAGCCTGACCAGGAGGAGTCGAACATTAACTCAGCTCTTCCAGGTCACCCTGCAGACTCGGCTGTTGGCATCGACGAGGGATGACGTGAACGCCAAACTGGAGTCCATCACAGGTCAACTGCAGGTATGCGAGTCAGACCTTCTGAGGAGGGTTTCACTTTTCTCTTCTTTATAATTGACTCTTTTCTCTCTCTTTCAGCTCCTTGTCTCAGAGTGGGAGGGATTTGAAGCACAAAGGGAGGAACTTGTCATTTGGTTGGCTGATATGGATGTCCGCCTGAGTGAGGTTGACCAGCTGACAGGAAACACCAGTGAAAAACTGAAACAACTGCAGGTGTGGGCTTGTTTTGATATGACATATATTTGATATGAAACATACGTCAGAGACATTGTCCTAAACTGGACTAACAAAGGACCATGAGTACAACATGAAAAGTACATTACATAGCGTAAGGCTGAAGTTCATTGATCATTTTAATCATAAACTTGTTGTTGAAATGTTTTTACTGAACATGCAAATATCTGCTGATGAAAATGTGTTGATTTATTGGTCTGTTATGAAGCTATTGCTATTTCTGTGTTTTATCACTTTCTGATGTTTTATTAATTAAACAATACATGTATTATTTGTTGTGTTATCTGTAGATATAGTATTTATATATATATTTATTTATAGTATAGCCAATATTTATTAATTATTACTGTTTAAAACACTAATATGTGACATGTATTAGTAGTGATGTTGTGCTGAGGGTTAAAATGCCTTTTTGTCTTTTGGTAACTACAAAATGACAATAAACCATTAATATATGTCTATGCTGTGCTCGTATTTATTTTACCCTACTCAAATTCAATTTATGATGCATTTTATTTTGAAAGATTTAAAATGGTTTTTTAAAGAACCACTCAAAAAAGGTTCTTTAAAATGGTTCTTTTAAAGAACCATTTGAAGGACCTTTTTAAAAATGGTTCTTTAAAGAACCATTTTTAAAAAGGTTCTTTGAAAAACCATTAAAGGTGCCCCAAAGAACCATTTCTTGATGGTTCTTTGGGGCACCTTTAATGGTTCTTCAATGAACCACTGAAAGAAATGGTTCTTCAAAGAACCATTGTTTGAAAGGTTCTTTGTGGCACCAAAAAAGGTTCTTCTATGGCATCAGTCTAAAGAACCACTTTTGGTTCCAGTTGGCACCTTTATTTTTCTGAGTGTGGAGACGAAGGTGGTTTATATGGAGCCTGAGTGAAGAGGGGCAAAGAAGAGGAGGGGGTGGGTTGCACAAAGGCGTCTGTAAAGGCCAATGGCAGATGCAAGGTTAGATTTAAAGTATGGGGCATGACTGCTGATTGGTCTGGTGAAGGCGGAACTAGACCAGTGATAACACAAAGAGTTTGACAGTGTGGGAAAGTCAGAGTGATAAAGCTTAGATTTAGCTGGCAGCACACTCCAGGCCTCAAGGGTCAATGACCTGCAGGTTTTAGATCTCACCCTGGGTCAACACACCTGATTCAAATGATTGTTTCATTACCAGGCCTCTGGAGAACTTCAAGAAATATCGAGAAGGTCATTTAGCCATTTAAATCAGCTGTGCTGGATCAAAGATACATCTAAAACCTGCAGGACACCGGCCCTTGAGGCCAGGTTTTGGACACCCCTGGCATAGATCTTGGTTATGGAACTTCATTTATTTATTTATTTATCTTCACACCACATTATGGCTTTATAAGTTCTACTCTGAGTTCTAGTTAATTTTATTTTACCATCAGTTATTTCATAATTTATGGACTTGAATCTTGCTTTAACTTTGGATTGAACTCTTTTATCTAAGACACAAAAAATGTTTACTGTATGTCAATAGACACCAATAAAACATGCATGAGACAGAGTTGATTTTCAAACCTTTTTCCATCACTTGTCTGTCAGGCTCCCGTTTACAGATCAAAAAGACGAGAAAAAGGCCAAACCTCCTCAACCTGGTGAAACCAAACTACAGATGCTGGACCCAGGGCGGATTAGGACTACATGTTTGATATGGATACATCATAGATTCATAAGGTTTTCACTGTTAACCGTGCTAATTTCAGTTACTGCCCCAATGCACTAATCAATGGAGAATTTTGGATTGACCTCGAGGCGAACCAGACTGCATGAGAGACGTTTATAGAGCAAAAGACATTGAAATAGTTTTTCGTTTTAAAGCGAAAGTAAACTTTATTGTCATCTCTGCTATATACAGTACAGTATATAGAGATGAGACGACGAGGCTCCAGTTCCATTCAGTGCAAAAAGAACAACAATTAATATAGGAAGAGTAGGAATAAATATACACTATAAGACTAAGGTAAGGGGAGTAAATATACACTTTGAGGTAAAAAAGGTTAATTTCAGTCTAACTTTACAATTTAGAATTGTGATTTAAAGTGACCTTGAAGTGGTTTAAAATGACCAACGTAGCAGCTTTACAGTTTACAGTATGAGTGATTTAAAGTGACCTTGAGTGAAATAAAGTCACCAACATAAGCAGGATTGAGTGTAGGATTGTAGGATGGGTCCAATGGCTGTAACGATAATATACGATTATTTCTTTATTTTTCACACCGAAACATTTAATAAGACAAACTTTAAAGTTAATTAAATATAGCTACAAACTAACATGTGGGCAAGGTTACATGAAACGAACTGAACCTAAATTAGAAACCAAAACTAAAAGATTAAATCATTTGAATTAACTGAAAAAAACGAGTCAGGAAATGAGTCTCAGTGCTGCCATATTTATCAAAATAAAATATCGAATGGCTTCAGGTTCAGGTTAGATTCGATTATTTGTAGGTACATTTGGTTTCCACTGAGCAACTCATCCATGTTAAAATGAAAAACTTTCATTAATCTTTGGTTCTCTTCCACAGCATGTTTATGTCTCTTCTTCATCCCAGCTCCCTTCATAAAAGGGACTTTTTCCTTCCCACTGTGGCCAAAGCACTTGCTCGAAGGGAGTAAACTGATTGTTGGGACAAAGGCTTTTACTTCTGCGGGCCACCACTGTAAATAAGTATTACACAGAAGTACAGCCCAGGTCTAGTTCAAATTTAAAATTATACTGGTCCCATGGTTAGTCATGTATGCCACAGCTCAGAACGCCAGGGCCTCTGACTACCACCTGGTCCAAATAGCACTAAACCCATATGGCACCTCCTGTTGGTGGTGAATGTCTGTAGTTTTCAATGGTTGCCACTTATTAAATACAAAGAGTATCACTGCCAGTCCAAAAGTCATAGCTATGTCATAAGAACCAGGTGTGACATTAGCTGACTCTTTACAGGGGTAAACAGTCAGAACTATGTGGAGCCTGATCAGGAAGAGGTTCTTTCTGTCTGTTCAGATTTGTTGTGATCCAATGGCAGCAAAGATTTTAGTCCTGCATGATCATGCAAATGTTTGGTCAGAGCAGATAATGAAGTGAACGGTTTTGCACATTGGTCACACTGAAATAGCTTATTTGCAGAGTGCGATCGTTTGTGTTTGGAGTATGAACTGAGATTCTTGAAGCTCTTGTCACACTGGTCACAGCTGAAGTTTCCTTCAATGTGTGTACGTTCATGATCATTACGAGTATTTGCACGAGAGAAGCTTCTGTCACAGTGTCTGCACTTGTATGGTTTCTCTCCTGTGTGGACTCGTTTATGAGCTTTAAGCTCACCTGCAGTGGTGAAGGATGACCCACACTGGTCACAGAGGTTCGTTTTAATGCTACTGTGAATGAGTTCATGGCGCTTTAATTCGCCTGCTGTGGGGAAGCCTTTCCCACATTCTTTGCAGTACTTGAGTTTGTGTCCAGTGTGTCTACGTAGATGTATTTTTGGGCTCCTTTGCCAATTGAAAGTTTTTCCACAAATGTCACAATGAAACGCTTTCCCACCACCACAGTGATGACAGGGTTGAGAACTGGATCCATCTGTGTCGCTCTGCTTCTAAACAAAGACACAAACACAGTCAGAGTCAGGGAATTTCTTCAAAATCTTTTTTCCTGAAGGTTGCCTGAAATTAAGAGAATCTCTGCCAATGTCCAGTTACATTTTACTATGTCAGTGATAACTAAAAAGTAAAATATAGTTATTGTAGGTATACCAAAAAGAATACAACAATAACACTCATGTACTTTCAACTAATGCGTTCACACCGAACGCATTAGAAGCGACCAGAGCTTCAGGTTAACATGTAAAGTCAATGGAGGAGCGTGATGAAGCGCGACAGATTTGCATCGCAAAAAACACTTTTCTGCCTGATTCGCGCAAAAAGAAGCCTGGCTGATGCGTTTGAAGCGCGAAGTAAAATACGCACTGCAGTTTGTGTGGTGCATTTTGTGCATTCCCGCTTATTGCGTCTACCGCTTGAGTTGGAAAAATCTGAACTCCAGCGTCAAGTCGCGCCGCGAAAACCAATCAGGAGCCTCCAGGGCAGAAACAATGTTCTTATTTTTCTCCTCCTTCTCCCTGAGGCTCTTCCACTTTAAGCTGGGTCCTTTTTATTCCTGTCTCTCTGTAAATAGTTATATTTTATATATTCATGTTTAATGTTTTTCAGTTTGAGCATCTTAATATTGTTTCAAAACTTGATCTCTGACAGTGGTTGAAATTCCCTCATAGTAAATCCCTCAGGTGCGTCAAAGATAACTAAAATGTGTTTTGAACGGAGACAGAAGAATTTGTGCCTCAAAAGTTTAGGTGTGGACAGTTTCTAAGGCCCACTTACCAGCTGTAATGGAAGTGTTATGAAAACATTAATGTTAACAACCAGCAGTGGCATCACAGGCAAACAGCCTACTTGAGAGTAGACTATTTAGTTGTGGTTGATTTTTAAGTCTTATATCTTTATAATGACACTACAATTCTTTTTATTCTATGTAGACCAGACAGAAAATGAGTAACTGTAAACTCACATACAGCCACATTTTTACAGAAATAATCTTTTAATACCATGAAAGTGCCATTAAATAATATAGTTACATAAAGGTTTGTTTTGTTGACCTAATCATGAAAGAAACAAAACAAAAAATGATATTGAAATGTGATGAATCTCCTGTACATACAGCATAGTTGCTAATATTGTAACAAAATTTAATAAGCAGAGTTGTTCAAACACTAAAATTACAAGATAAAAATGTAAACACATACCTCGCAGTAACTGCACTTGTAGAGTTTCTTCCTGGTGTGGATCTGTTGGTGCGCTTTGAGGGAACTTGGATCTTTAAAAGCCTTATCGCACACGTCACATTTATAAGGTCTCTCTCCAGTGTGAGTGAATTTGTGGATTTTTAAGTCTCTGTTTGTCATAAACACTTTTCCACACTGTTCACAGTAGTACACATCCTCTTTGGTGTGAATGCGTAGGTGTGCATTTCGGTGCCCTACTTGGCTGAAGGTTTTTCCACAAACCTCACAGCTGTATGCCTTAATTCCAGAGTGGGCAACTTGATGAGTCCATAAGCCGCTACGGTGAGCAAAGACTTTACCACACTGATCACAGCTGTACTGTTTAACGCCACTGTGGATACGTTTGTGCTCTTCCAACCCTTCTTTCCGAGAGAAACACTTCCCACACTGATTGCAAGTATGTTCTTTAACTCCACTATGAATGAGCTGGTGTCTTTTTAAACTTCCAGGCTGTCTAAAAGACTTTCCACACAAGTCACAGCTAAACGGTCTCTCTCCAGTGTGAATGACTTGATGTTTTTTTAATGAGACCTTCCAGGTAAAACCTTTCCCACAATCGTCACAGGTGTATGTTTTGTCTCTCTTTCTTCTGTGAGGTTTGTCGGCCTCCTGAGAGCGCTGACTTCTCGCTCCATGTTGGTCCTGCAGTGACAGAGATACAAACAGAGGCAGTGAGTGAAATGCAGTCGTGGAACAAACTCAACCTTCAAACTTCCTCCATTAACACGAGCTTTAAACCTGATGTTGAATCATGGCAGTTGCCAAATACCTTGTGGATTACCCCAACCTTCTGGTGACAGGAGCATACTTTACTATCAATTATTCATTTTTCCATAACTTAACCATTAGAATATCTGTAAATGGCTATACCTAGTGTTTAGATTGAGATATTAATTAAAACTATACCAGACCCCTTATGACAAAGAAGCAACTAAAAGTGGTAAATATCATCTCTCTTATGTTTCTCATCCCCACCCAGAACAAGCAGTAATTAGTAGAGTGAAGCTGATTAAAGCAGGATTATCACGATGCTACAAACTCAATCTCAATACCCAGAAAATTACCTGACTGCCAGAGGGAGGGGAAAAAGAAAATCAGAACAATACTGGACCATGAAAACGTATCCAGCTACTATCCTGTTTATTTTCTCTACTTCTAGTCA
Organism: Maylandia zebra; assembly: GCF_041146795.1. Taxonomy (NCBI): domain Eukaryota; kingdom Metazoa; phylum Chordata; class Actinopteri; order Cichliformes; family Cichlidae; genus Maylandia; species Maylandia zebra. The sequence goes on along the minus strand of NC_135175.1, from coordinate 33,640,439 downwards.
TATTTCACTGCTGATCAGCTGAGAGTTGTTGGGTGGCACTCCACTGTTTTAATCCTATGATATTGTCGAAATGGGAGCTTTAAAGACTTCACAATATTTCTCATAAAGACCAGGGCTGTCACTCTGAGATGTTTGTAGATCAGATTATGTTTAAATGGGAAATTATTACATTTAAAATTTGGGGGTTTAATATGAATTTCAATTTTCTTAATCTGCTATTTTAGTGTCCTGTTAATGTGTGATCTTCTTATTTCATCTATTAACTTGATTCTTGTTTGTATAGGTATGAATGTGTAGCCTGGGGCTAACACACAGCAGCCGATGTGGAACCAGCTCCCAGTTTAGATTTGAGAGCCGATGAAGTGCACCCAGATTCAACAACAGAGAAACTGATATTTTTCTCACCTTTTCTGCGAAACTCATTGTTTCCTTTGTAGTGAGTCAGCTGAGACCAAATAGCTGAAAATCTTTCTCTGCTGCTCCGTCAGACTCTTCTCCTCCTGCTGATCAGCTGGGACAAAGAACAGATTTTTATTAGACAACGAGACTACTGAGAGGGACTACAAAGAGAGAGAATACTACACTGGCGTCCCTTCATTGACTCTCTGTTAAATCGAGAAGTGAATTTTAAATCTTCCTCCTCACATACAAGGTCTTGAATAATCCGGCCCCATCTTAATGACCTCAAAATACCATGTTTTCACTGCAGACCACTTTGCTGCAGGTTTACTTGCCGTTCTTATGATATTTGAAAGTAGAATGGGAGGCAGAGACTTCAGCTTTCAACCTCCTGTTGCCCCTCTCTGCTGCAGAACTAGCTCCCAGTTTGGATTTGGTAGGCAGATTCTACTTTTGAGATAAGCTTCACAACACTCATCTTTGATCAAGATGGATGTCAGTGTAAACTTTTTACATCACATTTAGCCCGAGATTGAATTTTGTGTCATTTCTATACAAAACCTAACACAAGTATAAAAAAGTGCTTTTCATAGGTTTTTTGAACCACAGAACTTTTTAGCCTGAAACACAGTTTTTTGCAAAGTCAAACTTTAGTGTACCCATTGTACGACAAGGCCCAGACATTTTTCTTTCCTTCTCGGTTTTGTTACTTTAAAATGATGAAATGATGAGCCAAAAGTGCATTCATGCCTGTATTTCCCGAATAAAAACTCGAATAACAAAAAACTTACTTAAAATTCTCCTGTTTAATAAAACTTATAGTTAATGTTGGATCAAGTGACCCTGAATGCTTCATTAGTTATGCTGCAACAGGCTCATGCTGCTAAGGCCTTCCCATGATGCAATGAGCACGTCTTCACACACCTCTTTTTTTAATCCACATGTGTTAATGTGTCACTGCTGCGTTCTTTGTTATTATTAAACTCGGTGTGTCTTCTGTCCCATCTCACCCCTCCCATAGCACATTGGTGCATCTCCCTGAGTCTGGCGGACATGCACAAACACATGCACATGCTCAGTGGAGTTGCAGCTTCTATGTGAGGCTTTATTAATTGCTCCTTGGGGATAAATAAAGTCTTTCTGATTCTGATATAGCCTAAAAGACAGCATGTTTGCAAACATTAACCAGATTTATGTAGCTAGCTACATAGAAACAGTGAATATCAGCTTCCTCTTAAGCTGGGCTTTTACTCCTAGCTCTGTACATGCTCACAAAAACAGGCATATCGGGCATCAAAATGACCCCTATGAGTGCACAATACTCTAATAAGCGACCTTATCAGACGGTGATACAATGCAGATGACAAGTCTGTAAAGAGAATCAAAGTGTAACAGTAAAATTGCTACATTGTTGCACATAACACGCTCTTCATTTGTAACCTCACAGCTGTCCAGTAGAGCTCTCAAACTTTAAAATGGACACATTTAAACATTTAATGTTATTTAGGCATCCTGCCACAAAATATGACCAATAATTTTAACACCTGCTGCTATCAAGTAAAAATGTGATATTTCCAAGTTGGGTTTTAAAAATTTAGTAACTCCCCTGCAAACAACCTCCCTGGCTTCTGGAGTATAGATAGCCGAGTTCCCCAATTTCAGCTTAAGCCTAATTTTCTCCTGGCCTCAACACACAGACCGCAGTCACCGGTGCATGTCTTTCTTTTTGTCTCCTGCAGTTTGTGTTTTGTCTTATGTGTTGTTACTGGTATCTCTATTCTCTCCTCATCACTCTCACTGCTGTCTGCAGATCATTTTAGGAGTTCACTTCCTCTCATGTGTTCATCCACAGCAGCTGGACAATAAAGTTTATTGTGACCCTGATACTGCAGCAGATCGCTCTCATCCATTTCCTGTTATCACTTCAAATAGAAATGAGGCTGTAGAGGTTTGGTGCAGGCAGAAAAACAGCTGCAGGGACAATGAAAAGACTTTTCTGCTCCAACTTCTCCCAGCATGCTGAGCTAATGATTAGTTGGTGTTTTTCTCCAAACACTCTCTCACTCTTCTCTCAACGTGTTCACAATAAACTATGAACAGACACTGAGGAGAGCAGCAGAAGACCTCATTCAGGAGCTAAACTCAACATGAACTGAACTCACAGTAAAGTTAGCTCGGTGCTTACCTTTAGATGAGCCCACAAACCGAGAGAAACTCCGCGATGAAGCTGCAACTCTTTCCAAACACAGGAAACAGATCAGGGAGCAGAGACCCACGTGTTTCACGCGGTTGTCAGGTGCGATCGTAGCTACAGGTGACACCACGCGCTGTTTTCTGAAGCCGTTTGAAAGCATCGGGACGAGCGTTTCCGCGGTCGCCATCTTGGTGATAGAAAACCCACGTAACTTTGGAAGCACGGATCTGGCTGTGAAACGGCTTGCTCATTGGCTAATAATTTGTGATTGACAGGCTCCTGTCCAATGAGCATGCGGAGAATATCAAATCCGATTCTTCTTATTAAAATACGGTATGACCAAGAGGATCCCTCAGGGATGGAGAAGTGAACTTGATTGAACTGTGATTAGCAGAGTCGTAACAGCTTTGGTATCTGTAAGAGCCAAAGTCAATGTTTATGTTTTGCTTATTTGTTACGGTGGAACAGGTGTATAGCTTTACCTGCGTCTTAGGTGATGGCATGTGGGTGTGGTCACAGTCTATTTACCTAATGCAGGTGTGTTGGGTGAGTGGATGTGGGCAAACTTTTCTGTTGAGCGTCATTTTTTGGCACACCAGTTAATCCATGCGCTATTTGTAAATTGATTGAAAGCGCAAACGTTTGTTTTTGTTTTGTTCTTAAAATAAATGCGCAAAGTACAAGTCCGACTCATATGGATTATTGGAGGCGCGTCACAGGGACACAACCAACTCAGCCGGCCGCGGCTTTATTTATGGATGAAAGTCGCAACAGTATCGATCTGATACTGAGTTACTACAGGACGGGTATTCCTGATGCTAGTAAATGCAGCTTATGCGGGCTCCATATTGTGTCATGATTTCTGAGATTAATTATCTTCAGTTTACAAATTATGAACACATACACCAGTTTAGCCTCTGTACAAAACCACAGCGGATTTCCAATCAAGTGCAGATGTTTAATTTACTTCAAACACAGTCCCTATTTCCAGAGGCTTAAACGTATTAATTAAGGACTATCCCATTTCATTCCCCACAGTTTTTTTGAATGAGACATTCACTGACCCTGTCTGAAGTGACCCGAAGTCACCTGCACATCTGTTTGGTCTGCTTTTATATGAAGTGCATGAACCATCACTGTAACCAGTAGCGGTTTTTGATACGGGCGGTTGCCCTAGTGGGCATCGGCAAAAATAAATAAATAATTGCTCGTACTCATGCTGCTCCAACATCAGCCAGCGCATATTGGGAATGGCATGGGCACCAATCGTTTTTCTATCGCCCATTTGCTGGGAGTAAGGGCGCCCTCCGTTTGCGAGGTGCGCCTGCTGCTTGCGGCACAGAAAGGAGAGGGCGGGGCGGCGGGGGATTCTCTGACCGGCTGGAGCAGCATCTAATAACCGACTCGCAAAATAAAAACAAAATAAAAACAAATCAACAAACACGAAAACACCAGACATCATGATACAGACTTATAATTTGCACCCATGTTTTTCCTCGGTGCTCCTGCTCGCTGCTGAAGTCAAAGTAAACTTTATTGTCATCTCCGCTACTTACAGTCCAGAGAGACGAGACGACGAGGCTCCAGTTACAGCAGTGCAAGTAAACAAACAATAAATATAAGAAGAGTAAGAAAATAAATATACACATTAGGACTCGGGGTAAAGGATCAATAACAATTTAAAATGTATAATTTACAGTTTGATGATTTAAAGTCTCACACACAACCTGTCGAAAGGGGCGGGGCCGGCTGCTTCCAGATAGAGCACATTTCATTCATAATGATGTAAATCCAAGCCCATTATGTATTCATGATTTGAATCCTGGGTTGTGTGAAATCCCAGAAATAAAACCTACACAAAGGGAATCTGTGAACTAAGGTGTAGGTCTGTTAGGTTATGTTGTGGTGATCCTCGAGTTGAGGGATGGGTGTTCATACTGGAGTGCAAAATTAAAACCAATGGAAGATGTACAAGAAAAGTTCAAAGCCATCAGGTGCTCAGTTTAGAAAAAATAGAAAAGGGTGATAACAGGGTTCTTGCCATGATAACAGGGTTCTTGCTGATCGGAGCTGGCTTGGCCCTGACTTATCGGAGAAATAAGAGAGCGGAACCAGCTGTTCAAACTCCCCCTAAGCTGACCGCTGGAATTGAAGCGATGGGACGAGGCGCGGCCTCCCACACCGAACGCAGCATGGTTAACACCTTGGAGACGCTTACAGCTGCCGTGAAGACTCAAACTAACACCATTGAGCGTATGATGGGGTACATCAGAGAGGGGCCTGCTCACAATAACACCCTTGAGCGAAAGTTGGATAACATCGCGGAACGGCTCACTGCAGCTGTGGGGTCTCAGAACCAAAAGAATGACAACACCACGGAACAGAAGCTTGATACCATCATGGGGAGGCTCGCAGCGCTCCAACGGGAAATCGAGGCCCCAGTGTCAGAGTGCTAAATTCGCTGCTCGCATAAAGGAGAAATCAACAATATTCAACATTTGGACACCACGGCGCCAGCTGCTAGGCCCAAGGCTGGAGCCCACCAAAACAACTCCCTGATAACGACTGTGTGATGACTATTCTTCCCATCCCATGAAGGACACCTGGATCGGCTGGAGGACTGTTTACTTAGCCTGATACAGCGAAGGACACTGTCTCAGCTGAACTATGGACACGCACACACATACACTTACACTGATAAGCACGCACTCATCCCCCTCCCTTCCAAACGCCTTCGATGCTTGTTCCTGCGGGGGAAGGCAGCGGGTCTGCGTGCCGCGCTGAAATGATAGCATGGTGCAGGACGACTGCTGTGTTCCTTCGAATCACCCCCCACCCCCCTATCCATCCCCTGTGGCTTGTCATGTGCTCTGATGTTGTGATGTGGACATTAATGTGCTCTCTGTGCAGAGGAGTTTTTTTGTTTCCTGTTCTCATGCTGTCCTCCCATAGGTTGCCCAGCGTGTGAAGAGGTCTCTTTTTTTCCTCTTGTACTTTTCCCAATGTTGTGTAATTTTTTCAGTGTTATTCTCTCAACGCTGCCGGTCTCCGACTGTATTCCCTTGTGTTGTCTTGTTGTTGTGTGTGTAAGTCGGGGGGGGGGGGGGGGGGGGGGTCCTATTCCTCTGTGGGGCAACCTGCATATGGCCAATAAAGCATTCATTCATTCATTCATTCATTCATTCAAAAGAAGAGGAGGAGAAACGAGCAAAAGATACAGGTAAGCAGACGTGTGATTGGATAATGGCAGCTCATCCTGAAACAATCAGAGTCAGAATACTTTATTAATCCCTAAGGAAATAATGTGGGTTACAGTTGCTCCAAGAAGAAATGGTAAAAATAGTAACAGTAACGGACTAAACTCAAAACAATATGTTATGTTACAGATTTTAATATTAATTAGTCAGTGTCAGTTGTTGATTTGTCCTGTTCTCATTGTATGACGAATTATGATGGCTGTTTGGTAGCCGTTTGCATACTATGTATACTCTCTCTCTCTTCATATGTGTGTGTGTGTGTTTTTGGGGAAATTCAGTATGGTTCCGACAACACTTTTATGTTAATATGTTTTATGTGTGTGTGGCGGGGGAAGGGGGATTCCAATCAAATTGATTCATGTTTGTGGCTGTAATGTGACAAGATGTGGAAAAGTTCAAGGGGGCCGAATACTTTTGCAAGCCACTGTATAAAATATTCTTGCTCTTATACACAGCGACTTTACCATTTCTGGTTCGGGACCACTGTCTTCTAAAGGCTGGTGAATCTTCTGGTACAAAATGTGGAGAAGTAAATGTGATGCATTCAGCTATGAATGGAGCGGACAATGTACACTCCAATAGTGGATTTAGTGATCAGTGGTCATGACACTTTGCATGCTAATGATTAACAGCCTTCATTATTCATTATGCATGGATGAACAGAATCAACTTCTGGGATTTCCTTACCTGGATGATTGAGCATGCATCAAGATATTACCCACAATTACTTAGGTACACGGGAACAAAGGGACAGCAAGTCAGTTTTATCATAAATGACACACATTTATGACTTGCAATAAAAATATTTTTATTGCAACATAAAAAAAAGAATGTAGGTTTGTCTCTTCATGGAGCAAAACACACTCACATCCTGTAAGAAAACACAGACCACTGAAAACTTTACACATTACCTCGTCCCCCGCGGCATGAGCCTTACTTTTTCAAAGTCAAAGTCAACTTTATTTGTCAATTCTGCCACATGTACAGGACATACAGAGAATAGAAATTTCGTTACTCTCAAACCCTAGATGAAATAGCAAATGAACATTTAAATATAATTTTGGTTCCCTTAGCTGTGTTAGAAGATTCCTCAGTTATATAAAACTTGTACATAGTTCTGAGCTTGGGTGTACTGAGTATGCTTTTGGGGTTCTGTTACCTGTACACTCCGTGTTTTGTGACAATAGAGCCCATTTAAAACACATTTCCTGTGAGTTACAACAGAAGTGGCGCAGCACTGACACTGATAATTACCTCACGATGAACAGCCAAATAAACAGTAACAGGTCTGACAGTTTGACCCAGAAGGTGAACTCTTCTGACATTTTGCTTTTCTTGTGATCAGATGATGGGAGTAATGTTTGCTCTGCATGCTGTTTGTGGACACAGCCAGTGAAGTTAAACTCGCTAAACTTGTGTTGGGATAACTAACTCCATAAGCTAAGATTTGTAATCGCGGCTCGATCACTTCACAACATTCATGATCTTCTCTTAAACTCTTTTTCTTTCCATCCTGTCTTGCAGCTCTATTGTCATCATCCTTTCCTGAGTATTGCCCTCTCTTTGAAAAAGGAAGAAGGGGCTCAGAATTGATGTAATCCTCCCCCCACCTTCAACCCAAGTATGTGTGGTAGTCACTGCTACCACACAAATATGTCCTGAACCACGCTCACATACTTCTCTGTCACTTCTGACTTCATCATGCAGTACCACAGTGCCTCTTTTTGCACCCTTTCATGTTTTCACTAGATCTACAAAGACAGTGAAGCTCTGACTTTCTCAGGAAATTAAAGCTGAATTCTGTGAAGCCTGATCTCAAGCTTTTTAAGTTTGACGCAGCATCCAGAAGAACTTTTGTTCAGAACCCCCGTTTCTCCCACTGTGTTCAAATGAACCCTGTCAGGGTAATGTCCCATTGGTCTGCCACTTTTCTCACAGGAGGACACTTTGTGGGTCTTTTGATGGCTCAATAGACTTTTGTAATGGATGAAAGCCTTTCCACACTGATCACATACAAATGATTTAACTCGAGAGTGGGTGCGCTGATGTGATTTTAAGCTAGTCATACGAGTAAAAGCCTTTCCACAGTCACCACATACAAATGATTTAACTCGAGAGTGGATGAGCTGATGTGAGTTTAAGCCAGTCATAGACGTAAAAGCCTTTCCACACTGATCACAGCCAAACGGTTTATATCCACTGTGGATGAGCTGATGTGCTTTTAAGTTGCTCTTCTGAGTAAAAGCCTTTCCACACTGATCACAGCCAAACGGTTTATATCCACTGTGGATGAGCTGATGTGCTTTTAAGTTGCTCTTCTGAGTAAAAGAATTTCCACATTGATCACAGGTGAAAGGTTTAACTTCACTGTGGATGCCCTGATGTCTCTCTAAGTGATCTCTATCCGTAAAAGACTTTCCACACAGATCACAGATAAATGATTTACCTCCAACATGGATCATATAATGTCTCTTTAAGTGACCTTTTCGAGTAAAAGACATCCCACACTGATCACAGCTGAATGGTTTCACACCGGTGTGGAGTAGCTGATGTTTTTTTAAGTTGCATCTTAGACTAAAGGTCTTTCCACATTGATCACAGCTGAATGGCTTCACACCGGTGTGGATCAGCTGATGTCTTTTTAAGGTGCATCTCAGAGTAAAAGACTTTTCACACTGATCACAGTTGAAAGCTTTAAATCCAGTGTGGATGACCTGATGTAATTTTAAGCTCCATCTAAGAGTAAAGGTCTTCCCACATTGATCACAGCTGAATGGTTTCACACCAGTGTGGATCAGCTGATGTGATTTCAAGTGACCTTTCTGAGTAAAAGACTTTCCACACTGATCACAGCTCAAGCTTCTCTCCTCCCTGTTGGCGTGCTTGCGTCTTCTGATCTGCTTCATAGCAGGAAAAGTCTTTTCCACAGGGATCGCCGCTGGCTCATCTTTACTTTCTGGTGCTGGATGTTTTTGGTTGATGTCATCCATGTGCTGAGGTTTGGGCCTGCTTTCACTTCTTTCTCCTGTAATGACAAAGAACCCAAACAGTGACATCAGGTCTATACCTTCAGCTCATCCACAAGTGCCCCCTCTTACCTCACAAAGCCGTCCGTCAAAATATTGTCAGACATAAACCGGTCCGTGGTGCAAAAAAGGTTGGGGACCGCTGGTCTACAGCTTTCTACCCCCCAAGGACACGTAGTCTAATGTCTTTATTTTTCAGGGCCATGTCCACTTAATACTGCACTATATGGTTATATGGCATTTTAGTTCATATACAGCATAGAATTGAGGCACTTCAAATATTTTCATCTCAACACCTCCTCCCTGGAGATAAGGAGTCTCACTATCTGCCTAATAGGGGTGGGGGAAAAAATCGATACTGTGTAGTATCGTGATATTTTGTTTGCTAATAATGTATCGATACAGGGAAAGCAGAAATCGATATTTTGTTACAAACAATTTTTTCGTGGACTGGAACATGATCTGACTTCATGTTGATCCTTTTTCTGAGCAAGAATCCTGACATTCCTTCACTGTCCAAATGTGTTTAACTTTTTTTTTGGCAGCAATAAACATGACAGTTTACTTATTTTAATTTAAGACATGTTTTATTTTAATTAAGTTTAAAACTTTTTTATTTAATGTAAAATTAGATTTTGTTTTAATTTACTTTCAAATTCTTCAGTTGCTGAAGGGGCTGCATAGTTTTCATAAATTGCATAGTTCAGAATAGCTATAATTGTACCAGATGGTTGCATTCAGTTAAGTTGGACTAGACTGTAATACAAACCGTTCAGTTTGTCAACAATAAAACTGAAATGAGAGAAAGACTGAGTGCGAGACTTTGATATTAGATAAAATGAATATTGATAAAGTTTACCTTTATGGACAGAATCTGAATATCGCAAAATATTTTTAAAAAATTGCAATAATATCGTATCGTGAGTTGTATGGTGATTCCCACCTCTACTGCCTCATGTCTCATGGTGCCTGGGAGTGTCAGTCCAACTCACTCACAATACCCATCTGTGTGTGGAATAACCTGTGAAATACATATTTGATGTTTTCCTATATGTAGAACAAAGTCGCACAAAATGTACTATAGATATTACTAAAGTGATATTGTCAAAACATATGATCAACACATAAAATAAAGAAATGTCCATCACAAGAGTTAGCAGCTTACACAAGAACAGACGTCAGAAAGAATATGAAAGAGAAGTGGAAAAGGAAAACAGAGGATTTTTAATGAAGTCATGATCACTCCACAGACATCACCTTCATATGAAGGGAAACAGAGAGTTGAACTCAAATGATAAACCATTAAGTTCCTGAGGCAGACAAACAGAGAGGCTAAACAGAAGGCAGAAATCAAACCAAAATGAGCTAAGAGAGAGAGACCCTGTAGAAAATGATGAAGTTAAGCAACCAGTGTAGTTATAACTGACTTACTCTGGATCTCCTCTCAGACTCAGGAGGGGGCGAGCGGGCCGGCTTTGTAGTTGGAGTCGGACCAGCAGAGACAATGGGCTCACTGACCTCCACTCCCCAAGTCAGTCACCACGAGGACAAGTTCTTTGTTTAGAGATGATTTAATCCAAGCTCACCAACAACATCACTCAGCTGTCCTCGTCAGAACTAATGAAATAAAAGCAGTAACATTTAGAAACGTCAGTTTACTAAACATAAAAATATTGCTCTTTTAGCCTCGCTGACATATTCTGTAAAGATTAAATGACTTAAATCATCACGTGGTTTACAAAAACACATTGTTACCAAACTCAGCGAACAATTGCGCATCCAGAAATAACTGTTTCATGTCGTTTGACATGGAAACTTAAATTTACAAAGACACACTGAACGCACCTTCCTACCAGCTGTAACCTAAAGCTGGGCAGACACTGTGCGATTTTTTCAGTCGCATTATTCAGCTTCTGCTCGAACTGCACGATTGACTCGCAGGGGTTAGAAGTTCGTAGGTCACGATGCAGGGTCTCACACTATACGGCCCGATGCTCTGATGCGACCCGAGTGCTCACACTGTGCGTCCATAAAATGAAGGTTATAACAGAAATTCTGTCGCTCGCTCTCCCTCTCTGCCTTTCACTCACACAGACACACCACCACCATCAACTTTGCTAAATTGCTAATGAAAAACATGATCAGCTGTGTTTGAGCAGCAATGTAAATCCAACTATTTTCACGGTTGTGTTTGCGCGTGCGCAGTGCGAGAAGCTGCGGTGACACCCTCCCGACCAAGCGATTTATGTTCGGGAGCTGCTCGGAGGTGTTAATCGCTTCTCGTTACCCCCACGTATACTACACGACGCACGATGAAGGCCAAAACCGGGCCGATCGACAAAACGGTCGCACGACTCAAAAACTGGCTCAAAATGGGCCAAAAATCGCACAGTGTGAGCCCAGCATAACAGGAGAACGAACGTTCGTCTTCGCAGCTGCAATACACACCTCACAACACGCCGTTCATCAATTACATTAAACACGAGGCGTCGCCACAATACTTTGATACGGGTTTTTCAACAAGTGCCCTACTTTTAAAACTGTGGCAAGACACAGCAAAGAGCACAGTACGCACACCTCTTCTTCTTCTTCTTAAGTTTTATTGGCGGTTTGCAAACAATAAAATGGTGCGTTACTGCCACCAACTGATATGGAGTGTCGACCCTCAAGCCCTCCTCAAATGTTTACTCTCTTTTAAAAAGTGGAATAGGGCCTGATAACACTCACGTCTTGAGTCCTTTTGCAGTAAATCAATAAGATCCAGTTTAATTTTTATGTTACTGAGGTTTTGGATCAGTTACCTTCTCTCCACCTGATATTTCTGACAGTGTAATCTAACACGTTCTATAGTTCACCCTTCTCTGCAGTGATCACGTTTCCCTGCATCATGTTTCCCTGTCATGAATAGTTTTGTGTTCAAACCAGTATGTCCAAACCTTATTCTAGAAATGACCACCTCCTCGCGCCTACTCCAAACTGTGCTCCTCATTTCTCCTGCTCTCCTTTGAATTTGATTACAAGCATCGTCCCCTCCTTTCTTTATCCATTGTATTTCTCCCTCTTCTGAAACCACTTTGATGTTTAGATATGTATCCTTTATTTTCTATATAACACATTAATTTGTCATTTATTATTCGCTCTGTAATTTTAAAGATAAATGGTAAATGGCCTGTGTTTATATAGCGCTTTACTAGTCCCTAAGGACCCCAAAGCGTTTTACATATCCAGTCATCCACCCATTCACACACTGGTGATGGCAGCTACATTGTAGCCACAGCCACCCTGAGGAGCACTGACAGAGGCGAGGCTGCCGGACACTGGCGCCACCGGGCCCTCTGACCACCACCAGTAGGCAACGGGTGAAGTGTCTTGCCCAAGGACACAACGACCGAGACTGTCCAAGCCGGGGCTCGAACCGGCAACCTTCCGATTACAAGGCGAACTCCCAACTCAGATGTTAAAGCTATGAGACTGTAATTTCCTGGATTTGTATCATCCTTTCCTGGTTCATGTATGGGCACAACCACAACCTCTTTTTTAAAGTGATTTAATAAATCATCCGTATCTTCTATCTGTTTCAGTAAAGCCCTATTCTCTATGATGGCATTACTCTTCCTCTTCACCCTTCTTCACTAATATTGCCTGAACTGTGGATTTTAACAAACGTTTTTGCCAACACATTTGCCTTCTCCTCATTTTTTACTGCTCTTGCCTCTCCATTCCTCAAGATTGGACATCCATACTCCTCGTTTATTCCATCCATCTGACCGTACCAGCTTTATTTATATGGTTTTATGTTAACGTTTATATAGCGCTTTAAAAAGTACTGTATATATACAGGTAGATTTAAACAAATAAACAAATAAACAAAATAAAATAATTTCATTAAAAATGTTTTTAAAGAAAGTTGAGTCAACCCCTTAAAATAGTGCCAAAGGCTTCAGCAAATCAGTATGTTTTCAGATAAGTTTTAAACTCAGAAAGAAAAAAGACCTGCCTAACGTGCAAGGACAGATTATTCCACAACAACGGATGCATCACTAACCCCACAATAAAGTGTGTTACAATATTCCAGCCTAGATGTAACAAAGGCATGTATTGCTGTCTCATAACACTCCTTTGATAAGATGGGCTTTATTTTGGCTAATTGCCTCAAATATAAAAGCTTGATCTTAAGACCTTATCACCCGATTTGCCACCTCTGAGACTGCATTACAAGTAGAAGAATTTAATCAGCAACCTCAACATTTATATCAATCTTTTGTATTTCCTGGTCACTGACTAATCTAAATGTTTACCAATCAGCAGTACTGCAACACCACTTCTAAACACCCCCTTTGTCATGTTTCTCTACATTCAGCTCTATCTCAGTCATAGGATAGCGGTCTTTACCTACGGTCAGTACCTGCCATGAACAAATACCTGCCAATGAGTCTGACACTATTGTGAGGTCAGTTGCTGATTCTGAACTTGTTCTAACATTCACTCTTGGACAGAGGTGGGTAATGTCAAGATGAAATATTATTTTATATTCATAATCAATATTACTGTTGTATCATTTATGATTTATCATTGTAATCTTTCATTGACACATTTATTGAAACTGGTGAGGTTATATTAAAGTCTGTATTTCACGGGTTGGCATAAGCACATAATCTTTCATTGCAGGTGCAACTGTAATCATGTTATACACATATTGCATAATTAAAGGGTTGAAGCTCGGTCAAGTTAATTAATGGTTTGAAGCTACGGGCAGCGCGATGTCTGGCCGATCAATGGAGCAAAGTTCAGCTATTGAAAGGTTGCCTACATGTTTATCGTATAATTTACTGCATATTGCCTGTGTGCATTCAGCAGCCTCCTGCATTGAAGTTTGCCTGGTAACAGAGGACGTAGAGGGGGGTCAGGCGCTAAGGTCACAACACAGACACATAGTCTGCCTGAGGGAACTGATTGCAAAGGCTGTGTACCTGTATACGTGACAGTTTAGTTCTGATTAGTCCAGTGTAAGAGTGTAATGACAGGATGCATCTGTTAGGTGGAGGAACATCGGAAGGAACTGTTCTTTTTGGAATATCTCCTGAGATAGAATTACTGGAACATGCATGTTGTTTTTCATCTGTAGTGACGCATGTCACCATGGTCATCATGTCTATAAGTATCACACCCCAACTATTGTTCGGGGAAGATCGATGCTGTTTGAGTGATCGTGCTCGACTTCCCCCCATATACGTTTCAATAAAATCCTTGTTTTGGCGCACCGTACTGGGACTCTGCAGTCGTTGTCTTTCCTCAAAATACGAATCAGGTAACAGTAGTAACGAGTTACATTTACTCCATTACATTTACTTGAGTAAGTTTTTGAAAAAAATGCACTTTTAAAGTATCTTTTTTGCACGATACTTTTTACTTTTACTTGAGTACATTTGTGAAGAAGAAACGGTACTTTTACTCCGCTACATTTGCAAAATTCGACTCGTTACTTTTTAAAAAAATAATTAGTTTAACACATTAGATAACATGACGTCAGTGGAGTTTCTGGTAACTTTTTTTACCAATGAGATGTGGCCATGCAGTCACATGACCAGTTTGAAGCTGTGGTGGGCAGAGCGGCCCAAGCGTTTCAAAGTAGCGACACATGGAAAGAAGAAACATGAAAACATTGCAGAGTCTACGCTAGAGCTGAAGAGGATGAACAGCATTTTCCTCACATGCAAAGAATGTTTCGTTTAAAAGCAGCAGAAAGGAACAGCTATGTCTGCAGTGTCGGTGTCTTCGGTGAGAGCCAAAACAAACCAACTTTTCAGCGTGAAAAAACTCAACTCGTGTAACCTGAGGAAATGGTACGTTTTCTCTAAATATCTTTTTAGCTGTGGCTAGCTGGATGTCAGCAGCTGTGTCGTGCTGGAGCTGCGAGTCATATTTTCGGCACCACGTTGTAGTGAGATAAGTTTGTAGGTGTTTTGTGCAGCTTCGGCTGTCCTTTTAAAAGGGAGATTTTCCTGCCGTTTTCATCAGATTCCACTACACTGCATTTTCGCAGGAAATGCAACCTTTTCTAGCTTTTATTTAACATTTAATTAACAATATATATTTTTGAATTTAAGCTAGAACAAGACTTGGCATTATTTAAAGGATATGCTTATGTCTGTGACGTTACCCCAATTAAATTGGACTCACGTCTTGAAAGTTGGTCTGCTAAAGGATTACCTACATTTGATAGTCTGATTAAAGATGGGAATTTAATTAGTGTTGATACATTGAAACAAAAATACAATCTGGAAAGACAGGATTCATGCCGATACTTGCAAATAAGGAACTAAAGACGACGATGAGAGTGGCGTCGGACACTAATGTAGATTTGATAGCAACGCTCAAAAAGGCATGTAGTGGCGAAGTCAACAAAAAACACATTTCCTCTTTGTATACATTTTTTACAAATAAGATATTATGGGAGAAGGAGGGAGGAGTGTGCATAACACAGGATGAATGGACTCAAATATGGAAACAACAATGGAAATGCACTACCTCACAAAGATGGAGGGAATTTGGATGGAAAATTTTGATTAGGTTCTTTATCACCTCTTACCAAAAGACTCATTATGATGGGAATCCCCCGTATGCTGGAGAAAATATGGACACAGACGAGTACACCTCTGACATTTGCAGGCAGAATTTTAAACCTTGGGTGAAATGGGGTCAATGCAGTTCTTAAGCATGCATACAAATGTTCATTAGTCAGCTGTGAGCGAGTTTTCCCATTCATCTTTAAATGCCATATTTTCACTTCAGGAAGTACACAGCCCCACCCCACTGATGACTTGCTGTTGGCCAACACCCTCAACGACTTTTACTGTCGGTTTGATGATCCATCAAGCAGCTTTCACACCTCAATAGAGACACTTTGGTCCATCATCCCCCCACCTTCCCCGCTCCCCCCACAACAGAGCCATCGATGCTATCAAAGACTTCACCCACAGGAGCCCCCTCCTCACTTCACAACCTTGAGGATTTCAAACCACCTTCTCCCACTACAGCCCTTCATATTCATGAAGCAGATGTGAGGACGCAGTTTAACCCCTCTAGACCTACTAAAGAACCGATTCAAGTCAATTCAATTTTTATCTATATAGCGCCAAATCACAACAAAAGTAAAGCTTTCCCTTTTACTAAGTCATATAGTTAGAGCTGGTTCAGGTGACTCTGAACCCTCCCTTATTTATGCTGCAATAGGTGTAGGCTGCCAGGGTTTCCCATGATGTATTGAGTATTTCTTCCTCAGTCATCTTTCTCACTCACTATGTGTTAATAGACCTCTCTGCATTGAATCATACTTGTTATTAATCTCTTGTTCTTTTCCACAGCATGTCTGTTATCCTGTCTTCCTTCTCTCATTCTACCCGGTTGTGGCACATGGCCTCCCCTTCCTGAGCCTGGTTCTGCAAGAGTTCTGCTTTCTTGTCAAAAGGGAGATTTACCCCAAATAAATTGGACTCAAGTCTTAAAAGCTGGTCTGCTGAAGGATTACCTACATTTGATAGGCGGATTAAAGATGGGAATTTAATTAGTGTTGATACATTGAAAAAAAAATACGATCTGGAAAAGATCGCAGGATTTCTATTGATACTTACAAATAAGACACTATATAAAGATGACAATTACAGTGGTGTCGGACACTAATGTAGATTTGATAGTGTTAAGAGTCAATTATACATAATGTGATCAGTTTTATGAAATGTGCCCTTGTAAGGATAGTTAAGCAAACCTCATGTCTACGTGACTTTTCATATAACAACTTTTAATAATAATAATAATAATAATAATAATAATAATAATAATAATAATGGATTGGATTTATATAGCGCTTTTCAAGGCACCCAAAGCGCTTTACAATGCCACTATTCATTCACTCTCACATTCACACACTGGTGGAGGCAGCTACAGTGGTGATAAACTTATTTAGCAACTAACAGCTTCCTCTGTTCTGAGAACATACAGATGCAGAAAAGGGGAACCTCAGCTCTGAGTTCTTGGAATAACTTTGTTATCTTTGTACACACGTGTAACCAGCTTGTATAAATAAAGAACGCAGACAGTGACAGAGCACGAATCCGTGAGCGTCTCTCTGCGAGTACGAGCGCTCTGGCTGCCCTCGGGAGTAAAGACAACTGCAGTGTTTGTGTTTTCTAACTCAGGTGTCTCAGCTGAAGAACTGTTGGGAGATTCTTAGAAATTCCCTGACAGATAGCAATGCTCAAAAAGGCATATAGTTCAATTCAATTCAATTTTATTTATATAGCGCCAAATCACAACAAAAGTCGCCTCAAGGTGCTTCAACAATCATATGACCCCGGGGCCTGGCGCCTGTTGCTCGGTCAGGCTTCCTCCGGGGTGCGGGGGGGCCCTCGGGCCTCCGGCCTCTGGGCCTGCGGCTCGGTTCACTCTGGCACAGCTGGCTGCCGGCAGAGCCGGCGGGCACGCCGGTGCAGCCCCCTCTAGCTTCTGCTCGATGGCTACTGGGTGACCCCTCGTCTGGGGATCCTCAGCCCTTCCCATGAGGGTGGCACGGATGCCCTCCAGTGGTCCTCCTTGGGCTCTCGCACTCTGGGGCCTCTGGATGTCTGGGGCCTGGATCTCCTCCATGCCTACTTCATGCCCTGGGGGACAGGGCTATGGCTCTCTACATCCTCTTGCAGACCATTACATGGGGAAACCATTTGAATATAAGTGCGCTGATCCACACAGGTGTGCACATGGGTGTTCACTGTTCATAGACTTAAATCACACCTTTCTTGGCTGCTACGTCAAAGCACATTGTGCGCTGTCTGTCCTGCGTGCTGCACAACAACATTCAATATTTAGTGTTTACTGCTGTTTACACTTAGCTAGATTAATGTGATGCTAGAATAATGTGTTGTGTTTAGTATGTTGCTTTGGTTTTTTTTGCTTGTTTTCTATTCTTTTTCTCTCAGCAGGTGCTCCAGGAGATTTTTTTCCCCTTTCTCACTGTCCCTCTCCCCTTCTATTTTTCTTTTCCTTCCTCTTTCTTTCTCCCTTTCCTATCCCTCACTCATGTCTGTCCCGTCTGTAACAACTGAAAATAAAATAAAATAAATAATAAAAACAAAAGTCGATCAAATGGACCAATACGGCAATGCCATGATGACCCATTTGGCAAAATAAATCCATTGGGTATCCTTGTAGGTCTTCAGACAACAATTCTGACGACTAAAGAACCAAATGGGACAGGAAAAAAAAAAAAAGAAATTCCCTGACAGATAGCAATGCTCAAAAAGGCATATAGTTCAGTTCAATTCAATTTTATTTATATAGCGCCAAATCACAACAAAGGTCGCCTCAAGGTGCTTCAACAATCATATGACCCCCTATGAGCAGCACTTTGGCAACAGCGGGAAGGAAAAACTCCCTTTTAACAGGAAGAAACTTCCGGCAGAACCAGGCTCAGTGAGGGGCGGGGCCATCTGCTGTGACCGGTTGGGGTGAGAGAAGGAAGACAGGATAAAGACATGCTGTGGAAGAGAGACAGAGGTTAATAACAGATATGATTCAATGCAAAGAGGTCTGTTAATACATAGTGAGTGAGAAAGGTGACTGAGGAAGAAATACTCAATGCATCATGGGAAACCCCCGGCAGCCTACGTCTATTGCAGCATAACTAAGGGAGGATTCAGGGTCACCTGGTCCAGCCCTAACCATATGCTTTAGCAAAAAGGAAAGTTTTAAGCCTAATCTTAAAAGTAGAGATAGTGTCTGTCTCCCGAATCCAAACTGGAAGCTGGTTCCACAGAAGAGGGGCCTGAAAACTGAAGGCTCTGCCTCCCATTCTACTTTTAAATACTCTAGGAACAACAAGTAGGCCTGCAGAACGAGAGCGAAGTGCTCTAATAGGGTGATATGGTACTACAAGGTCATTAAGATAAGATGGGGCCTGATTATTTGAGACCTTGTATGTGAGGAGCAGGATTTTGAATTCAATTCTGGATTTAACAGGAAGCTAATGAAGGGAAGACAATACAGAAGAAATCTGCTCTCTCTTTCTAGTCCCTGTCAGTACTCTTGCTGCAGCGTTTTGGATTAGCTGAAGGCTTTTCAGCGAGTTTTTTGGACATCCTGATAATAATGAATTACAGTCGTCCAGCCTGGAAGTAATAAATGCATGAACTAGTTTTTCAGCGTCACTCTGAGACAGGATATTTCTAACTTTAGAGATGTTGCGCAAATGGAAGAAAGCAGTCTTACATATTTGTTTAATAAGTGTGTTGAAGGACATGTCCTGGTCAAAAATGACTCCAAGGTTCCTCACAGCGTTACTGGAGGCCAAGGTAATGCCATCCAGAGTAAGAATCTGGTTAGATACCATATTTCTAAGATTTTCAGGGCGGAGTACAATAAGCTCAGTTTTATCTGAATTAAGAAGCAGAAAGTTAGCGGCCATCCAGGTCTTTATGTCTTTAAGACATTCCTGCAGTTTAACTAATTGGTGTGTGTTATCTGGCTTCATGGACAGATAGAGCTGGGTGTCATCTGCATAGCAGTGAAAATGTATGCTATGTCTTCTAATGATACTGCCTAAGGGAAGCATGTATAATGTAAACAGAATTGGTCCTAGCACTGAACCCTGTGGAACTCCATAATTGACCTCAGTGTGTGAAGAGGACTCTCCATTTACATGCACAAACTGGAGTCTATTAGATAGATATGATACAAACCACTGCAGTGCAGTACCTGTAATACCTACAGCATGTTCTAATCGCTCTAATAGGATATTATGGTCAATAGTATCGAATGCTGCACTGAGGTCTAGCAGGACAAGCACAGAGATGAGTCCACTGTCAGAGGCCATAAGAAGATCATTTGTAGCCTTCACTAAAGCTGTTGAAACCTGACTGAAACTCTTAAAATAAGCCATTCCTCTGCAGATGATCTGTTAGCTGTTTGACAACTACTCTTTCAAAGATTTTTGATATGAAAGGAAGGTTGGAGATTGGCCTATAATTAGCTAAGACTGCTGGATCTACAGATGGCTTTTTGAGTAAAGGTTTAACTACAGCCACCTTGAAGGCCTGTGGTACATAGAGGATTATTAGAGATAGTTTGATCATGTTGAGGCTGTCATTTTTAGCATCTACATCAGGGGTCAGCAACCCTAGGCACGCGTGCCACAGTTTGCACGTGAAGGGTTAAGTGTTGGCACAACCAATGCTGGACTGGCCATCGGGCATTTCCTCGGTGGCCCGGTAACTTTTTTTCCCCTCTGTACACAAATATTAAAATAAACAATAAAAACAATAGACATTATATACAATGTAAAAGATCAAATGTAAATAATGTAAAAAAAATTAAATAAAATATGTAGATCAACAAAAGGCTTGTTTGAACAGAAAAGATTTTAACTGTTTTTTAAAAGAATCCACAGAGTCAAGCAAACGTAATTGATGTGGTAAACTGTTCTACAGGCTTGGTGCAACTGACTGAAAGGCTGTCCCCTTTTGTCTTCAGTCGTGTACGGGGAACAACTAACAGACTCTGAGTCTGTGAGCGGAGATGACAAGCAGCAGTGTATTTTATAAGAAGCTTGGATAAATAATCTGGGGCCTGGCCATTTAGTGCTCTGTATGTTAAAACAAGAATTTTAAAGCAAATTCTAAACTGTATTGGGAGCCAATGTAAAGAATATAAGATGGGAGTGATGTGAACACGCTTGGTAGAGCGAGTTAGTTGTCTGGCTGCTTCGTTTTGTATTGCCTGGAGGCGACAGAGAGATGATTTATCCAAGCTAGTAAACAGGGAATTACAGTAATCTAAGTGTGATGACACAAATGCATGAATGAGTTTTTCCAGTTCAGCTGAGGAAACCACATGTCGCAGTTTAGAGATGTTTCTTAAATGATAGAAACAGGAACGAGAAAAATATTTTACATGAGAGTCAAGGCCCAAAGAAGAGTCGAATATTACTCCAAGACTGTGAATATTTTACTTGACAGACTGTGTATAAAAGGCCCCAAGAAGAAGAAAGTGTGTACATTATTGTACTTTATTGAGCCCCGTGGGGAAATTGCTCTCTGCATTTAACCCATTCACTCAGTGAAGCAGTGGGCAGCCATTGGGCGCCCGGGGAGCAGTGTGTAGGGACGGTACCTTGCTCAGGGGTACCTCAGGGTAGCTGTTAAGGGGAATTGAACCCCCGACCTTCCGATCATGGGGCAACCACTCTACCTACTGAGCTATCCCTGCCCAAAGTTCATATAATAGTTTTACTGGTGTTTATAAGTTTATATAAGTTCATGTAATGTTCCATCTTCTGTCAGTTTGGGCCAGCCCACCTTCTAGTGACATCATCCGGTTAGTAAGGTGGGCAGTTTAATGGCGGCTGAGCAGTGTTGGTCCGGAGGGGGTGCACTGATTCCTGGGGCATGTTAGGTGTGCGTAAATGACAAGTAAGTAGTGACCTGTGTCGTATTTTGCCTTTGTTGTGTCAGTACTGTAGTATGTTACCATTTAGGAGCTAATGTAGTCCATAGTTGGAGCGGTAGGCCACGCATGCAACGCGTGAGTTCACCCTCATTTCATATGCTAACTTATGTTGTTAGCTTGGCCCCGGTTTAGCTTGTTGACGCATGTACGGTCGCTCGTATGTCCATAATGTCATTCCTGTGTTATCAGACCTTCTCTATATGTTGTATGTGATGCTTGTGATTGTTTACTTTGAAGTAGCGGAGTTTGTAGCGAACAATTAGGTACGTGGATTAATAAAATAGCAAACGTAGTATAACCGGAAGTATGGCGTCCCGCTTGCCCTTCACAATAAGAGCATTATAGCGGAATATAATGGGGGACGCTTTTATTTTGTATAACTACCGGAAGTAGTTCACATGTACTGACGGTTGCTTAACCTCGCACTAATGCTATTTAGTTGCATAGTGTGAGCAGTTTGAAGTGTATTATATTTTTGATTTGATTATGTTAACTATGTTGTATTATGTTTATATTTGAGTATTTGACTTTTCCATTCTCTTTATTTATTGTTATTTCCCTTGTTTATTTCCTTTGTAGGAAACCACACACACACACACCCAGACACACACTTATGTACACCCGCTGTGTTACAGCCCCAGAAATTAAGCGGTGACAATAAAGTGCCTCAAACGGAACCTTAAGCTCTCTCCTTCTTTCGTGCTCTGGGCAATTTGGCCTTAAGTGGTGTTCTGGCCGACACACCGGGGTGACCGTAGTGCTCAAAGACTGAATCAGTGCCACAGCCGTGCCTATCTTTGATATCTCCACTACAGACTGTGCAGTGAGAATTCAGTCAAAGCATTTAACTGAGATGTGAAAAAACTAAGCTGAACTCTACATCTTGTTGTGGTCTCCTGTGGCTTTAGGTGCTGACATGCCTTCCATCTGCTCTCCTGCATTTTCATTTACAACCGTAAAATATCTCCACATGGTGCTCCTCTCTCTCTCTCTCTCTCTCTCTCTCTGCAGCCCAAATGCGTCTTCCGAGCGCATCTGAGTCACGTGACCGCACAGTAACAAATCCCAGCAGGGCAAAAAGAAGGGGGCGGAGCAAAGTGAGTCTGCCGCATAAGAAGCGGTGTTTTCACAGACAGAGCTGCTTTTTCATCCAAAGGGAGTAAAGTTCTAAATTTAGAGGAGAGGGACGAACTAAAGCATCGATCATAAACCACTACCACCGTTTGGATCGATATCTGCATCGATCTGCCCACCCTTGTCTCCTGGATCGTAGCCGAGATCAGCGTGAACCACGTGGGTCTCTGCTCCCTGATCTGTTTCCTGTGTTTGGAAAGAGTTGCAGCTTCATCGCGGAGTTTCTCTCGGTTTGTGGGCTCATCTAAAGGTAAGCACCGAGCTAACTTTACTGTGAGTTCAGTTCATGTTGAGTTTAGCTCCTGAATGAGGTCTTCTGCTGCTCTCCTCGGTGTCTGTTCACAGTTTATTGTGAACACGTTGAGAGAAGAGTGAGAGAGTGTTTGGAGAAAAACACCAGCTAACCATTAGCTCAGCATGCTGGGAGAAGTTGGAGCAGAAAAGTATTTTCATTGTCCCTGCAGCTGTTTTTCTGCCTGCACCAAACCTCTACAGCCTGATTTCTATTTGAAGTGATAACAGGAAATGGCGGCGCGGCAGTAGCACGCAGCGGCCACTCCGGAGCCAAAACTGGTGCTGCATTGTTTATTGTTTACGTTTTTGTGTGTAGCGTGCTTATTTTGCACTATGTATGGATAACGTCGCAACTGGTGTCGGTGTTCGTGCATACAACAGCCAGACACTTTTCAACCTAAATAACCTAGTTGACGACATCCAGGAGGGGCTGCGGGAAACGCTGCGTGAACTCGGCTTGCTCCGCGAACCAGGCCTCGAAGCCTCGGCGTTGCCTGATGCCGGCGGACGGAGGTGGAGACATCGGAAGCGTTGCGCGAGGAAGCGGAAGCGCGGCAAGCGGGCGGGAGTCTGTGCTAGGCTAAAAACAAACCCTTGCCGGCCGGCTCTACCGTCCATCATCTTATCCAACGTCTGCTCCCTGGATAACAAACTGGATTACATCCGACTCCAGCAGGCCACACAGCGTGAGATTAGAGACTGCTGTGTCTTTGTTTTCACGGAAACATGGCTCAGCGAAAGAGTACCGGACGCCGCTATTCAGCTAAACGGGCTGGCCTCGTTTCGCGCCGACAGAAATGCAGCTCTGTGCGGTAAGACTCGCGGTGGCGGCTTGTGTGTTTACATCAACGAGAAATGGTGCAAGAACTCTGTGCTAGTCTCTAGTTATTGCTCATCGCTGGTGGAGTTTGTGACTGTTAGATGCAGACCTTTTTACTTACCACGGGAATTCACCACTGTTTTCATTATCGGAGTGTACATTCCACCTAGCGCTAATGCTAAGGAAGCGCTATGGGAATTGTATACAAAGATCAGTGAACTGCAAAATACACACCCGGATGGACTGTTTATTGTTGCTGGGGACTTCAACCATGCAAATCTCAAGTCAGTGCTTCCTAGATTCCATCAGTATGTGGACTTTGCAACGAGGGGAGAAAACACGCTGGATCTTGTTTACACAAACATCCCCGGCGCATATCGGGCAGAGCCCCGCCCCCACCTCGGCTACTCAGACCACATCTCTGTTATGCTAATTCCAGCATACAGACCACTCGTCAGGCGATCAAAACCGGTTCTGAAGCAGGTGAAAACCTGGCCAGCAGGAGCCATCTCTGCTCTTCAGGACTGTTTTGAGAGCACTGACTGGAACATGTTTAGAGAGGCTGCAACTTACGGCGACTTCACTGACTTGGAGGAGTACACATCATCAGTGTCCAGCTATATCAACAAGTGCACCGATGACGTCACTGTCTCCAAGATCATCATCTCACGACCCAACCAGAAACCGTGGATTACTGCGGAAGTGCGTGCACTTCTAAGGACCCGAGACTCTGCCTTCAAAGAGGGAGATAAGGTGGCGCTTAGAAGAGCGAGGGCTGAACTTTCTCGGGCCATCAGAGAGGCGAAGCGCGCACACGCCCAGAGAATCCACAACCACTTTAAGGACAGCGGCGACACACGACGCATGTGGCAGGGCTTACAAGCCATCGCTAACTACAGGACGACACCACCTGCCTGTGACAGTGACGGCTCCCTCCCAGATGTGCTTAACAACTTCTATGCTCGGTTCGACAGGCAGAACGACGTGGCGGCGAGGAAGACCACCCCTCCTCCGAACGACCAGGTCCTGTGTCTCACTACAGCTGAGGTGAGGAAAACTCTACGCAGAGTCAATCCACGTAAAGCTGCTGGACCAGACAACATCCCAGGCAGAGTGCTCAGAATGTGCTGATCAGCTGGCAAATGTTCTCACCGACATCTTCAACATCTCTCTGAGCAGTGCCGTTGTCCCCACGTGCTTCAAGGCCACCACCATCGTCCCCGTGCCCAAGAAGTCTTCTGTGTCCTGTCTCAATGACTACCGCCCTATCGCACTTACACCCACCATCATGAAGTGCTTCGAACGGCTCGTCATGAGACACATCAAGACCCTGCTGCCCCCCTCACTGGACCCAATGCAATTTGCATACCGCCATAACCGCTCAACGGACGACGCCATCTCCACTGCACTCCATCTTGCCCTGACACACTTGGACAAGAAGGACTCACACGTCCGAATGCTGTACATAGATTTCAGCTCAGCATTTAACACGATCATCCCCCAACAACTGATCGGAAAGCTGAGCCTGAGCCACTAGCATCCCCAGGCTTCTACCTTTCTACCTATAAAACCCGAGAGCAGTCAAATGGTGGAAGTGGAAGCTAAATTGGCTAGTCATTCATATGTATATTAGGTCGTTACCTAGGAATTCTGGAGGGAGGGGAGTGGGGGTGAGTGATTGAGGGGGTGGGGGAGTGGAGTGTTTCAGTTTGCCATCTTAGGGAGAAATCAACACATGTCCTTTGTATGTCCTTTGTTGCTGACATTTATTGATGAAAACAGTACAAAAAACCAACCATTTGTACACATATTTACAAATAATGATAAAAAGTGAGTGAGTACATTTCAACATTTTCAGCAATCACTCACAATCCTGGCACTGCCACGGTATCTGTCGTCTGCATTTACCACATGTGTACCTGTAGCAGTGAACACATCGCACAGTGGCCTGATTTTTTTTGCATCTGTGTACTTGGATTTTAGGTCGCAAGCCACCCAAAACTTGCTCCATGCACCACTCAGCAGGCCATTTGTAAATATGTGTACAAATGGTTGGTTTTTTGTACTGTTTTTATCAATAAATGTCAGCAACAAAGGACATACACCCATGTGTGTTGATTTCTCCCTAAGATGGCAAACTGAAACACTCCAAGTTGGTGACTTTTGGAGATTTGTTTCCCTGGATGATTGAGAATGCATCAAGATGAAACACAAAAGGAAGCTCACCGCTTTTAGCAGCTCCCCCACCCCCTCAATCACTCACTGAGTGATTGAGGGGGTGGGGGAGTGGAGTGTTTCAGTGTTTCAGTTTGCCATCTTAGGGAGAAATCAACACATGTCCTTTGTATGTCCTTTGTTGCTGACATTTATTGATAAAAACAGTACAAAAAACCAACCATTTGTACACATATTTACAAATGGCCTGCTGAGTGGTGCATGGAGCATGTTCATTGGTTCATGGACCTCCCTGAACTAATGGCATTTATTGCAATTGTCATCTTGCGGGGGGTTTACAGGGTTCCATCGGTAAATGACTGCTGGTCAGCAAACCTGGGAAACCCACAGATAATTGGAACTATGGCACGAAACCGCTTCCAAGACATCATGCAACACTCCACTCCCCCACCCCCTCAATCACTCACCCCCACTCCCCTCCCTCCAGAATTACTAGGTAACGACCTAATATACATATGAATGACTCCAGCATTTGACTGACTGCTCTCCGGCTTTTAAAGGTAGAAACGCAAAATGATGACTCCGCAGGGGTCTAAGGTAGAAAACCAAAATGACTGCTCTCCGGGGGTCTAAGTGTTAGGCCTGAACACCTCCCTCTGCAACTGGATCCTGGACTTTCTGACCGGAAGGCCTCAGTCAGTACGGATCGGGAACTGCACCTCCAGCACCACCACACTGAGCACTGGGGCCCCACAAGGCTGTGTGCTCAGTCCTCTGCTGTTCACACTGCTGACTCATGACTGTGTAGCAACACACAGTTCAAATCACATCATTAAATTCGCTGATGACACGACCGTGGTGGGTCTCATTAGCAAGAACGACGAGTCAGCGTACAGAGAGGAAGTGCAGAGACTAACGGACTGGTGTAAGGACAACAACCTGTCTCTGAATGTTGACAAGACAAAAGAGATGGTTGTTGACTTTAGGAGGACACGAGGCGACCACTCACCGCTGAGCATCAACGGCTCCTCTGTGGAGATCGTTGACAGCACCAAATTCCTGGGTGTACACCTGGAGAAGGACCTCGGCTGGTCCCTCAACACCAGCTCCCCGCACAAGAAAGCCCAACAGCGTCTCTTCTTTCTGAGAAGACTGAGAAAGGCCCGGCTTCCACCACCGATCCTGACCACCTTCTATAGAGGAACTATTGAGAGCATCCTGAGCGGCTGCATCACTGTCTGGTTTGGGAGCTGTGCCATATCAGACCGCAAGACCCTACAGCGGATAGTGGGAACAGCAGAGAAGATCATCGGGGTCTCTCTACCCTCTATTGAGGACATCTACACCACACGCTGCATTCGCAAAGCCACCAGCATTGTGGCTGATCGGACACACCCCTCTCACACACTCTTTACACTCCTGCCATCTGGAAAAAGGTACCGAAGCATTCGGGCACGCACATCCAGACTGTGCAACAGCTTTTTTCCACAAGCCATCCGTCTCCTCAGCAAAAAGGGACTGACTGATAAACACGCACACACACACATACACTAACATTATCACTCAGCTTAACTCAAATACCTCAAAACATTGAGACTGGACTGACTAACCAACACAAAGCGCAAACACACTGACCTACACCACCAAACCATCGCACACACCAACCTGTAAATGCTCTTTTGCACAATATTATTACTAGATATATTATATATTATTATTATTATTTTTTTTTTTGCACTAACTTGTCTTGTAGCACCTTGGTTCCTGGAGGAACGTTGTTTCGCCTCACTGTGTATTTTTAAACTGTATATGGTTGAAGTGACAATAAAGTTGAACTTGGAACTTGGAACTTGGAGAGCGATCTGCTGCAGTATCAGGATCACAATAAACTTTATTGTCCAGCTGCTCTGGATGAACACATGACAGGAAGTGGTTTTCTTTTTTTTAATTAGCAAAAGAAAAACAACTAATCATTGGCTCAGCACGCTGGGAGAAGTTGAGCATTTGCTGGCAGAAAGTTGGAGTAGAAAAGTCTTTTCACTGATAGAAGCTCATTGATCAATGGTCATGAGTACCTTTCACGAAGAGTTTGGGGAATGGCTGCAATCACATGGTCATGAGAATTTGCATATTAATGGTCAAGGAACTGACCTCCCAGCCCATTGTTCCTTCAGTGGTGCTAGTTTCAGTCATTATGTAGGTGGAGCTGGGGGCCTGAAGGAGTTGAAAGTGTGGGGTGGGGGAGTAACAGGTCTGTCCCTGTTTGTGGAAACCACAGGAGGAGCTGTTCAGGCTGTTGCTGGGTGTGAATTGTTGATGGAGTCTTTAAACTTGTAGTTGCTGTTTTCCAGACTGAAGCAGAGTCGTTAGCTGAAAACTGGTTTTAGAGGTTCATTCAGGACACCTTCTCAGGCTCTTACAGCCTTACCTGTATCATAACAAAGTGTATAAACCCCAATCCACCTTTAACACGGTCCTTCTCCCAAACCTTCAAATAGGACTTTCTGGCCCTGTCATAGTAAAGGGCTGCTTAGAATATTAGAGCCAATGTCACAAAGTTCCTCCTGAAGTATAAGTGAGTGAGAGAGTTTCCTCACTTTGCAGCACAACACGTCTCACAAGATTTCTACAAGCAATCAGAGTGAAATTTGTACTTTGTGTTGTCAGATGAACATATGAGACACTTTGACTCTTCAGTGCAGTGTGGAGCCTAACAAAGATCTGTTTTGTGTCCCAGCTGATCAGCAGGAGGAGAAGAGTCTGACGGAGCAGCAGAGGAACATTTTCAGCCATCTGGACTCAGCTGAGTCACTACAGAGGAAACAATGAGCTCAACACAGGTGTGTGTGTGTGTGTGTGTGTGTGTGTGTGTGTCCAAATGTGCTATAGATAATCTCTATAGCACACTCGGACCACCCATAAAGGGTTAATGGAGGGAGTTCAGTTTGTTCCACGACTGCATTTCACTCACTGCCTCTGTTTGTTTCTCTGTCACTGCAGGACCAACGTGGACCAAGAAGTCAGCGCTCTCAGGAGGCCGACAAACCTCACAGAAGAAAGGGAGAGAGAAAATACAGTTGTGACGAGTGTGGGAAGGATTTTACCGTTAAAGCTTCCCTAAAAATGCATCAGGTCATCCACACTGGAGAGAGACCGTTCAGCTGTGGAGACTGTGGAAAGTCGTTTACTGGGTCTCGAAGCTTAAAAAGACACCAACTCATCCACACTGGAGAGAGACCGTTCAGCTGTGATGAGTGCGGAAAGTCTTTTACCAAGTCTGGAAACTTAAAAAAACACCTACTCATCCACACTGGAGAGAGACCGTTCAGCTGTGGAGACTGTGGAAAGTCTTTTACCGAGTCTGGAACCTTAAAAAACCACCAACTCATCCACACTGGAGAGAGACCGTTCAGCTGTGGAGACTGTGGAAAGTCTTTTACCGAGTCTGGAACCTTTAAAAAACACCAACTCATCCACACTGGAGAGAGACCGTTCAGCTGTGATGAGTGCGGGAAGTCTTTTACCCAGTCCGGAAGCTTAAAAAACCACCAACTCATCCACACTGGAAAGAGACCGTTCAGCTGTGGAGACTGTGGAAAGTCTTTTACCGAGTCTGGAAACTTAAAAAAACACCTACTCATCCACACTGGAGAGAGACCGTTCAGCTGTGATGAGTGCGGAAAGTCTTTTACCCAGTCTGGAAGCTTCAAAAACCACCAACTCATCCACACTGGAGAGAGACCGTTCAGCTGTGGAGACTGTGGAAAGTCTTTTACCCAGTCTGGAAACTTTAAAAAACACCAACTCATCCACACTGGAGAGAGACCGTTCAGCTGTGGAGACTGTGGAAAGTCGTTTACTCAGCCTAGAAGCTTAAAATCACATCAACTCATCCACAGTGGAGTTAAAGCGTACAGCTGTGATCAGTGTGGCAGAGCTTTTACTCAGAGTAGCAGCTTACAGAGTCATCTAGTTACCCACTCTGGGATTAAAGCATACAGCTGTGACGTTTGTGGAAAAACCTTCAGCCTGAAACAGAACCGAAATACACACCTACGCATTCACACCAGACATGATGTGTACAGCTGTGATCAGTGTGGTAAACTATGTTTAACAGGCACACAGTTACAACGCCACATGTTTACCCACTCTGAGGAGAGACCTTATAAATGTGACTTGTGTGACAAGACTTTTAAATCTCCATATGACCTGAAAGCACACCAAAAGATCCACACAAGAAAGACTCTACAAGTGCAGTTACTGTGAGGTATGTATCTATATTTTTATCTTGTCAACCCAACTGTTTGAAACAACTTGTATTAGCATGTTAGCAATTTTACTGCATGGAAAAACACCTCTGAGTGATTATTCAGACTCTAATCACAGGTTTTTAGTGATAGTGTTTGAGAATTGTATTATTGTTATTGTAGCATTAAACTAGTATTAATTTAATGGTTTTACTCTTATCGTTTTTATAGCAATTTAAATTGAGCCGAGTGTGATAATGTAAACAGTAAAATGTAATTGGACTTTGGCAGAGATGCTCTTTATTTCAGGCAACGTTCAGGGTGAAAATGTTGAAGGACTGACTTACACTGTGTTTGTGTCTTTGTTTAGAAGCAGAGCGACACAGATGGATCCAGTTCTCAACCCTGTCATCGCTGTGGGAAAGACTTTTTTGCGACCTTTGCGGAAAAACTTTCAGTCATCAAAAGACCCTAAAAATACATCAACGTAGACACACTGGAGACAAACTGAACTACTGTAAAGAATGTGGGAGAGGCTTCACCACTTCAACGGACTTCAAACAATATGAATGAAAATGTGCCTCGTTACATTTTAAGCTTTCTAAACTGTTCTACTGTAGTGTTCATGTTGAGTGGTTAGCTTTGTTCCAGCAGTTGAATCAAAAAATCTGTTTCCTGTTATGTTTTTAATGAATGCATTGATCCATGTTTTCTGCAGTTTTTTTTTTTTCAGCTTGTTTGTGATATGAGATCCTGCAACAGTTAAACCAAAATTTTACATGTTAAATAAAGAAATGGTTTACTGACAAAGAGTTTGAGCCGTGATGTCATTTCCTGTATATCAGAGCAACACCTGAAGTTACCAATGTTTAAAGTCATAGTCAAATTATGTGTCAGCATGACCTTGTGAAAACTGCTTGGCGCTGCTTCACTATGTTATCTGCTAACTGTTAGGGCGTAGAAGGACGAAACTCCCAGGATGACCAGTGCCAGGACCTTCCTGATGCAGAGAGTTGTGTGTGGGGGGGGGGGGATAAAGGAGAAGCTGAGGCATCCCAAAGTTAAAGCTGGCATAACTGAAACTTAATGTTTGATGTGTGTTGTGGTTCTCTTGCGCGCAGTAATTAATAGCTTGAACACAGCAGAGCTTGATATAAAGACCTGGGTGACAACTAGCTTTCTGCCACTGATTATACGTGGCCCTAAAATACCTAGAAATGTGGTATCTAACCAGATACTTGCTCTGGATTGCATTACCTTGGCCTCCAGTCACACCTTGGAGTAATATTTGACCAGGACATTAAACAAATATTTAGGGCTGTGTGATCGGCCGAGTTGGAAAAAGCAGGAGTCACAAGAATTATTAGAAAAACAGGGTTTTCATTCATTTAACCCAAAAATTATATTTACAAAAGTAATTAATGTTGAGCTCATAAAAAAGGTCAAAGAAACAAAACTGAACTCAGGCAAAGAACTGCAAACTTAACAAACCAAATGACTGCACAAAGAAATATAACTGACCTAAACATGAACTGACACAGAAGGGTATATATAAAGTCTGATCAGACCACTATGACACACGAGGAGTAACTAAACAAAACACAATTGTAAACAACAAACATGGCAGTACAGTCTGGTTTGTCTTTATCCTGTTTTCCTTCTCTCACCCCAACCGGTCGCAGCAGATGGCCCCGCCCCTCCCTGAGCCTGGTTCTGCCGGAGGGTTCTTCCTGTTAAAAGGGAATTTTTCCTTCCCACTGTCGCCAAAGTGCTTGCTCATAGGGGTTCATATGATTGTTGGGCTTTTCTCTGTATCTACTGTACAATATAAAGCGCCTTGAGGCAACTTTTGTTGTGATTTGGCGCTATATAGATAAAAATTGAATTGACTTGGTTCTTTAGTAGGTCTAGAGGGGTTAAACTGCGTCCTCACATCTGCTTCATGAATATGAAGGGCTGTAGTGGGAGAAGGTGGTTTGAAATCCTCATAGGTGTGAAGTGAGGAGGGGGCTCCTGTGGGTGAAGTCTTTGATAGCATCGATGGCTCTGTTGTGGGGGGAGCGGGGAAGGTGGGGGGATGAGTGACTAAAGTGTCTCTATAGGGCTTCGGAGTTGACGTCACGCCGCAATGCATTGTGGGAGCGCAGCTCCATTTTCGGGGTCTACGATCCAAACAAATACACTGTATTGGAACGGCGACTACGACAAGAAACATGCTTAAAAGCAGCTCGAAAGAAAACGGACGGTATAGAGATCGATTGCGTCCAGAGGCGAAGCAGCGGTATTTGAAAAAAATAGAGTGCATCGCAAATCTGGACCCATACGACATACGGCAGTGGAGTAAAGACCCAGACGACTTACCGCCACTGTCCTACCCCGATATCTTCACCTATCTTGTTTGTGGAGTAAGTGCTTACACTGCGAACCAGTTTCGTAATTACAAGTCACTGGAGGCGCATATCCAATTTACAAATGGCTGGGTGCAAGATTTGGCTATTTTCAAGCCGCCAAAATCTGAGTACGTCGTCATTCATACCAAGGTAAGTCAGCTGGAGTGCATCGAGTGACATAGCCATTTTCCACCCCCCACCATAATTAATGTTAAATCTTTATCATTGAACTGTTAAAATATCGTTATCATATTATGTGCCCATAATTGTATAGTAGATGCAAATTAACACATTGATAATCGGGCAAATTATTAACGCCAATCAGTGTCCTCCCTGTCTCATTTCATTTATTGTCTTTACATCAACCTTGTCCTTGCATGTTACAGGTACTGCACTCCCAAAGATTGAATGAACCTGCATTACGACCATGGGTAATTGTAAGCACCACAGGGAAGGTCGAAACTGCACACTGCACCTGTATGGCCCATGTCGCTGCACTTCTGTTTAAAGTGGAGGCAACAGTGAGGATATGTGGCACAAAGACAGTCACAGATGAACCAGCCTACTGGGTTTTGCCGGGGAACACAACCAAGATACAGCCAGAGGTTGGCCATAACATTGACTTTACATCTTCAGCAGCACAAAAAAAGACTCTTGATGAAAATATAAACGGACCGTCTGTGGTGAAAGGCAGAAGAAGCCGTCCTTCAAAAAGAAAGGTTCCCTCTGCTACGTTTGAGGAGTTGTCACCAGTGTTAGACACACTTCAAAAACACAATAAAGCAGTGTGTTTGTCTGGATTGGAGAAATACTACACATCACACACTGTACAGTCATCCACATTACCACTGTCTCTGGCGTGTTTGCACAGCACAGGTGCACAGTCCCTTGGCCTTACCGAGCTACAACTGCACTGCGTAAAGTACATAAACACAGCTAAAGTAACTGAAGAACAGGAATCACATTTAAAGAAAGCTCAGGAGTTGTTTCAGAAGGTGTGCCTTCCTGAACTTGTAGGAAAACATTTCTCTAAGCGAAATGCAGCCCCGTGTGGTCACAACGTTTTTTCTTCTGGTGTCTAGTTTTTTGTCAGAAGTGCATTGAAATATGTATAACTTGATTTCAAACGTGCAGCACTTACCATGTACCAATTGTCAAAGTGTGAAATAAAGAGTGCAAAGCAGTTATTTGTTATCTTGCTTTTATTATAACGTAATTTTAGTGAAACAAAGAGTCCAAAGTGATGATAAACTTTCGCTTATAGTATACAGGTACAGAAATGGTTACATAACGCAATGTCAATGTGTTCATACAGTCACACATACAAAAAACTAAAAAGGTTTTCCTTTTTTAAACAATTATTAATTAACAAGTACAAGTCTCATGTGTGCCTGGTTTCACTACCACACTGGGGCACATGTTAACCAAAACACAACACACCCTCACAATTTTATCAAGGAAGGTAACGTCTTCACCCTCACATGGAAGAAGAGAACGGATGGGCATGGTAGTATGTAGCATTTTGAATTTGTTGCACAAACTGCCAATTACTCGTTCAACATGGATTCTTAGGTGTGCAATGGCTCGTGTATTTTCTATGTCCTTGGCATCTAGTTGACAGAAGCCCCTTGTAAATGCTGGGATC
Organism: Maylandia zebra; assembly: GCF_041146795.1. Lineage (NCBI taxonomy): Eukaryota > Metazoa > Chordata > Actinopteri > Cichliformes > Cichlidae > Maylandia > Maylandia zebra. Next base: position 33,606,363 of record NC_135175.1, on the reverse strand, counting down.
TTAAAGCTTAAATCCAACTTTGATTTAAGCTTTCTGTTCTCCTCCAGCAGCCGGTTTATTTCTGCTCTGCTCTGTACACAGTGCACACAATCATTTGTCAGTTGTTGATCTTCTGTCTGTTTCTCTCTGATATCAATGTTTTCTGCATCTGCACCCGTTACCTCTGCTTCTACTTGTCCAGCACAAATTTGTCCCTCAGCCAAAATAACAAGGTTGTTATGGTGTTGCTCTTCGGTGGTGTCCATCTCTGGCTGCTCTTCTGTGGTAACTTCTGCTGAGGCTTCACCTTCACACTCTGCTGCTCCATTGTCAAAGCCTGTCCAATAAAAAGAGTGCAAATACACAAGGGAACTTTTAAATGGTTTATACATTAAGGCCGTATGAATACTCAAAAATGTTTGTGTTAATTGACTAAGATCAACTTTTAAAATAAGAGACTGTGGCTGGGCGTGCGGTTGTCGTTTACCTCCAAATAGTACTTTATTTTGTGATAAGAACATATTTAGAACTTACCGGAATGAAAATGTCGTGAGCACACCAGCTGATATCTGGAGACGTAACAGAACTTGATATCAGCTCGTCTCACGGCTGCTATCCAGGCTAGACGCCTTCGTTTGGTAACATCCGATACATGAGCTCCTTCACGTTGCTTCCAGGTTGGGAAAGCATAAAAAGACAATCCAACCTTATTCCCGTGCCGGTCGTAAGATCGAACATTGCAGCCGAGCACACAGCAAGTACGAACCATGGCTATGCTATCGCTCCTAGCTTAGACCCCCAAAATGGTGAATCGGGCCAAAATCCTTTCCACGCCCACCCCCGTGACATCACGCTCCGAAGCCCTATTGTTGGGGAAGTCTCTATTGAGGTGTGAAAGCCGCTTGATGGATCATCAAACCGACAGTAAAAGTCGTTGTGGGTGTTGGCCAACAGCAAGTCGTCAGTGGGGTGGGGCTGTGTGCTTCCTGAAGTGAAAATCTGGCATTTAAACGTAAATAGGAAAAACTCGCTCACAGCTGACTAATGAACATTTGCATGCATGCTTAAGAACTGCATTGACCCCATTTCACCCAAGGTTTAAAATTCTGCCTGCAAATGTCAGAGGTGTACTCGTCTGTGTCCATATTTTCTCCAGCATACGGGGGATTCCCATCATAATGAGTCTTTTGGTAAGAGGTGATAAAGAACCTAATCAAAATTTTCCATCCAAATTCCCTCCATCTTTGTGAGGTAGTGCATTTCCATTGTTGTTTCCATATTTGAGTCCATTTATCCTGTGTTATGCACACTAGTAGTAGTAGTAGTAATAGTAATCCAGTCTAGAAGTAATAAATTAATTAACAGCATCACTCTGAGACAGAATATTTTGAGATGTTTAGAGATATTGCGCATATGAAATAAAGCAGCTCTACATATTTGTATAATGTCCTGGTCAAATATTACTCCAAGATTCTGACAGTGCTACTGGAGGCCACGGTAATTCCATCCAGAGCAAGTATCTGGTTAGATATTATATTTCTAGGAATTCTAGGGCCACGTACAATCAGCAGCAGAAAGTTAGACGTCACCCAGGTCTTTATATCTTTAAAACATTTCAGCAATTTAATTAATTGGTGTGTGTTACCTGGTTTTATGGATAGACGAAGCTCAGTGTCATCTGCATAGCATCTACTGCAGGGGTCCCCAGTCTTAGTCCAGTGTCCCTGCAGGTTTTAGATCGCACCCTGGGTCAACACACCTGTATCACATGATTAGCTCATTACCAGGCCTCTGGAAAACTTCGGCTGTGTCCCAATCAAGAGACCGCTCGCTTGAAGTACGCGCACTACGTGTACTACGTACGGTGCGTACTATAAGTACGAGAAGTGCGGAAGTGAGAGGCTTGTGAAATGGGACGTTCTAGCCTTCGTCGCGCTGTTCAGGTTGCCTAGCAACCATGATACTAACCACGAGAAACGTTACATACAGCTTTGTTTGACAGAAATGAAGGCGGAAAAAAAAGTGTTTTGTTGGTCATTCGTTTTTGTCATGACATCACTCTGATTAGTTGAGTATCTGAGGCTGAGACCACGGGACTGTAAAACATGACTGTTGGGCTTCATTTCTGTGCTGAACTGTCATTTTAAGATTAGTTAGTAAATAACAATTAGCTAATGTTGGAGGGAGGGAGGGAGGGAGGGAGGGAGGGAGAGATCAGAGCCTTAAACAGGCTGACTTCTGCTAAATGGGTCAAACTGGGCAGAAAGTCTACAAACACATAACATCCTTATAGAATATGATGTAACACTATAGATCAACTTACCTCAGAATATATAAAGCATAAACAATTACAGCAATATGATGCAACAAACACAGCAGTGTTACTGATCCAAAATACTCAAAGCTTCATAGAACTGAAACAAACATTTATTTTTAGCTCCATTCTGCTGCTGATACAGACTTTAGGTTTCTGAATATTACACTTGTTGCTGCCTTTCATAGTGTGTAACTTGAAGGCCCTGAGTACTTTCTCCCACACTGAAAACACTGGAATGATCACATTATTTGAACATTACCTAATTAGACTGATTCAGGACAGGACATGTTAAACTTTCCTAGCAGTCCTTCACAAACAGGGAACAGTCTGTCTATTCTCTCCATCTGTCAGCTGCTGCTGGCTCTTCCTCCTCCTCTTCCTCACACACTGCTGAGTTTGTCCTGGTGGATCATCAGGGGTGCAAAGCCTCACAGATGATGTGCAGCAGTGGGTCCCTCGGTCTGTCCTCACTCTGGACACTTGCAGTCGTCACACATGGAGATCAAATGTGTGATAAGCTGCAGGATTCAAACACAAGTGTAACTTATAAACACATGTTCATACTTTTATTCCACAATCAGAGAGAAAGAAACAGAGAGAGAGAGCAGGACAGACAGACAGGTGACAGTCTCAGGTGTACACACTGCTACAAACAGGATTTAGTGTTTGTGTTATTACGAGTGCTAAATAAGAAGAGTTCCCAGATGGTACAGTGGACACATGTGTGACTGCTGTGATTAAAGCATCTTTTTTTCAGCTTAACGAGTGAACCGTCAGCTCGTTCAAACACACGTTAAAGTCTGTTTGGCTCGACACCACCGAACAGAGGCAGCAATATAACATAGCTAACATTAACAGTGCAGTGAATCCTGCTTGTGCCGTGATGTTCAGGACTGCAAACCGAGCAGCATCACTGACTTTCAGCCTGTTGTGTTTGTGGATATATGACTGACTTTAATTATCCACAAAATCATCACAATCTCTGTAAGATTAAAGTCCACTATTGAGCGGCGTATATTTTAAAGTAAAGGCTTTAAAACCAAGTAAATGCTGAAAGTACAAACATGACTAATGACACATAACTTTGCCGACATGTGGCCAACAGTAATGTTTTAATGTTCTTCATTATTCAACATTTGCACATAAATAAGTGATATATTATTCAGTACTTACTTTTATCAGTTTACTCCTTGGCCACTCCGCTTCTGCCGTCTGCCGCAAAATTATCCACACCGACTGCCGTGCTATGAATTGTGGGATATATTGGGCCACGAAGTCTACACCGCCACAGCCTTAAATTTCAGGGAAGTGAAGGACGCATTTGAGGGCCGCATTTCAAGCAGCCTTTGAATTGGGACAGCCTTCACTGTGATGTAATCGGCCTTAAAATGCGGCCTTTAAGGCTGCAGACCCTGAATTGGGATACAACCTCAGTGAGAGAGAAAGGTGACTGAGGAAGAAATACTCAATGCATTCTCCTTGGGCTCTCGCACTCTGGGGCCTCTGGATGTCTGGGGCCTGGATCTCCTCCATGCCTGCTTCATGCCCTGGGGGACAGGGTTATGGCTCTCTACAGCCTCTTGCAGACCATTACATGGGGAAACCATTTGAATACAAGCGCGCTGATCCACACAGGTGTGCACATGGGTGTTCACAGTTCGTAGACTTAAATTACACCTTTCTTGGCTGCTACGTCAAAGCACATTGTGCGCTGTCTGTCCTGCGTGCTGCACAACAACATTCAATATTTAGTGTTTACTGCTGTTTACACTTAGCTAGATTAATGTGATGCTAGAATAATGTGTTGTGTTTAGTATGTTGCTTTGGCTTTTTATTGCTTGTTTTCTATTCTTTTTCTCTCAACAGGTGATCCAGGAGATCTTTTTTCCCTTTCTCACTGTCCCTCTCCCCTTCTGTTTTTCTTTGCCTTCCTCTTTCTTTCTCCCTTTCCTATCCCTCACTCATGTCTGTCCCGTGTGTAAAATAAAATAAAATAAATAATAAAAACAAAAGTCGATCAAATGGACCAATACGGCCATGCCATGATGACCCATTTGGCAAAATAAATCCATTGGGTATCCTTGTTGGTCTTCAGACAACAATTCTGACGGCTAAAGAACCAAATGGGACAGGCAAAAAAGAAGAAGAAAGGAATTCCCTGACAGATAGCAATGCTCAAAAAGGCATATAGTTCAATTCAATTCAATTCAATTTTATTTATATAGCGCCAAATCACAACAAAAGTCGCCTCAAGGTGCTTCAACAATCATATGACCCCCTATGAGCAGCACTTTGGCAACAGTGGGAAGGAAAAACTCCCTTTTAACAGGAAGAAACCTCCGGCAGAACCAGGCTCAGGGAGGGGCGGGGCCATCAGCTGCGACCGGTTGGGGTGAGAGATGGAAAACAGGATGAAAGACATGCTGTGGAAGAGAGACAGAGGTTAATAACAGATATGATTCAATGCAGAGAGGTCTGTTAATACATAGTGAGTGAGAAAGGTGACTGGAAAGGAAAAACTCAATGCATCATGGGAATCCCCCGGCAGCCTACGTCTATTGCAGCACAACTAAGGGAGGATTCAGGGTCACCTGGTTCAGCCCTAACCATATGCTTTATCAAAAAGGAAAGTTTTAAGCCTAATCTTAAAAGTAGAGATAGTGTCTGTCCCCCGAATCCAAACTGGAAGCTGGTTCCATAGAAGAGGGGCCTGAAAACTGAAGGCTCTGCCTCCCATTCTACTTTTAAATACTCTAGGAACAACAAGTAGGCCTGCAGAGCGAGAGCGAAGTGCTCTAATAAAGTGATATGGTACTACAAGGTCATTACTATATGATGGGGCCTGATTATTTAAGACCTTGTATGTGAGGAGCAGGATTTTGAATTCAATTCTGGATTTAACAGGAAGCCAATGAAGGGAAACCAAAACAGGAGAAATCTGCTCTCTTTCTAATCCCTGTCAGGACTCTTGCTGCAGCATTTTGGATTAGCTGAAGGCTTTTCAGTGAGTTTTTTGGACATCCTGATAATAATGAATTACAGTCGTCCAGTCTGGAAGTAATAAATGCATGAACTAGTTTTTCAGCGTCACTCTGAGACAGGATATTTCTAATTTTAGAGATGTTGCGCAAATGGAAGAAAGCAGTCTTACATATTTGTTTAATAAGTGCGTTGAAGGACATGTCCTGGTAAAAAACGACTCCAAGGTTCCTCACAGCGTTACTGGAGGCCAAGGTAATGCCATCCAGAGTAAGAATCTGGTTAGATACCATATTTCTAAGATTTTCAGGGCCGAGTACAATAAGCTCAGTTTTATCTGAATTAAGAAGCAGAAAGTTAGCGGCCATCCAGGTCTTTATGTCTTTAAGACATTCCTGCAGTTTAACTAATTGGTGTGTGTTATCTGGCTTCATGGACAGATAGAGCTGGGTGTCATCAGCATAGCAGTGAAAATGTATGCTATGTCTTCTAATGATGCTGCCTAAGGGAAGCATGTATAATGTAAACAGAATTGGTCCTAGCACTGAACCCTGTGGAACTCCATAATTAACCTCAGTGTGTGAAGAGGACTCTCCATTTACATGTACGAATTGGAGTCTATTAGATAGATATGATAGAAACCACTGCAGCACAGTACCTGTAATACCTACAGCATGTTCTAATCACTCTAATAGGATATTATGGTCGACAGTATCGAACGCTGCACTAAGGTCTAGCAGGACAAGCACAGAGATGAGTTCACTGTCAGAGGCCATAAGAAGATCATTTATAGCAGGGGTGCCCAATCCCGGTCCTCGAGAGCTACTATCCTGCAGCTTTTAGATGCATCCCTACTCCAACACAGCTGAATCAAATGGTTTGATCTCTTCAGCATGCCATCATGTTTGGCAAAGGCCTGATAACAAGCCATTCATTTGATTCAGGTGTGTGGGAACAAGGATGCATCTAAAAGCTGCAGGACGGTAGCTCTCGAGGACCGGGATTGGGCACCCCTGGTTTATAGCCTTCACTAAAGCTGTTGAAACCTGACTGAAACTCTTCAAATAAGCCATTCTTCTGCAGATGATCTGTTAGCTGTTTGACAACTACTCTTTCAAGGATTTTTGATATGAAAGGAAGGTTGGAGATTGGCCTATAATTAGCTAAGACTGCTGGATCTACAGATGGCTTTTTGAGTAAAGATTTAACTACAGCCACCTTGAAGGCCTGTGGTACATAGCTGATTATTAGAGATAGTTTGATCATGTTGAGGCTGTCATTTTTAGCATCTACATCAGGGGTCAGCAACCCTAGGCACGCGTGCCACAGTTTGCACGCGAAGGGTTAAGTGTTGGCACAACCAATGCTGGACTGGCCATCAGGCATTTCCTCGGTGGCCCGGTGTCAGGAGTTTTCCTGTAATGCAACTCAGGTCAGAATAAATGACACTCAGACAGGTTTGCAGGTTTAACGTGCACACGGGTGAGAGTTCAAACGGAGACTCACACTCCGCAGCAGTTGCCACCCTTTATTTATACTCAAGCATGTTTGCGTCACAGACACATGAGTGGAAGAGATAACATACAAAGGTAGAGACTTCATCACATGCAGGAAGAGATAACATACAAAGGTAGAGACTTTGTCACAGACACATGAGTGGAAGAGATAACATACAACGATAGAGACTTCGTGCTGAGCTTGCACAGTGTAACTTCTCTAGTAAAAAGAGCAAACACATCTAGAGAACCTTAAATGAAATCTACTTCTATACATAAACATAATAAAATCTTTCAACACCCGGTAACTTTTTTTCCCCTCTGTACACAAATATTAAGATAAATAATAAAAACAATAGATATTATATACAATGTAAAAGATCAAATGTAAATAATGTAAAAAAATTAAATAAAATATGTAGATCAACAAAAGGCTTGTTTGAACAGAAAAGATTTTAACTGTTTTTTAAAAGAATCCACAGAGTCAAGCAAACGTAATTGATGTGGTAAACTGTTCTACAGGCTTGGTGCAACTGACCGAAAGGCTGTCCCCTTTTGTCTTCAGTCGTGTACGGGGAACAACTAACAGACTCTGAGTCTGTGAGCGGAGATGACAAGCAGCAGTGTATTTTATAAGAAGCTTGGATAAATAATCTGGGGCCTGGCCATTTAGTGCTCTGTATGTTAAAACAAGAATTTTAAAGCAAATTCTAAACTGTATTGGGAGCCAATGTAAAGAATATAAGATGGGAGTGATGTGAACACGCTTGGTAGAGCGAGTTAGTTGTCTGGCTGCTTCGTTTTGTATTGCCTGGAGGCGACAGAGAGATGATTTATCCAAGCTAGTAAACAGGGAATTACAGTAATCTAAGTGTGATGACACAAATGCATGAATGAGTTTTTCCAGTTCAGCTGAGGAAACCACATGTCGCAGTTTAGAGATGTTTCTTAAATGATAGAAACAGGAACGACAAAAATATTTTACATGAGAGTCAAGGCCCAAAGAAGAGTCGAATATTACTCCAAGACTGTGAATATTTTACTTGACAGACTGTGCAGTGAGAATTCAGTCAAAGCATTTAACTGAGATGTGAAAAAACTAAGCTGAACTCTACATCTTGTTGTGGTCTCCTGTGGCTTTAGGTGCTGACATGCCTTCCATCTGTTCTCCTGCATTTTCATTTACAACCGTAAAATATCTCCACATGGTGCTCCTCTCTCTCTCTCTCTCTCTGCACCCCAAATGCGTCTTCCGAGCGCATCTGAGTCACGTGACCGCACAGTAACAAATCCCAGCAGGGCAAGAAGAAGGGGGCGGAGCAAAGTGAGTCTCCCCATAAGAAGCGGTGTTCAAACAGACAGAGCTGCTTTTTCATCCAAAGGGAGTAAAGTTCTAAATTTAGAGGAGAGGGACGAACTAAAGCATCGATCATAAACCACTACCACCGTTTGGATCGATATCTGCATCGATCTGCCCACCCTTGTCTCCTGGATCGTAGCTGCGATCAGCGTGAACCACGTGGGTCTCTGCTCCCTGATCTGTTTCCTGTGTTTGGAAAGAGTTGCAGCTTCATCGCGGAGTTTCTCTCGGTTTGTGGGCTCATCTAAAGGTAAGCACCGAGCTAACTTTACTGTGAGTTCAGTTCATGTTGAGTTTAGCTCCTGAATGAGGTCTTCTGCTGCTCTCCTCGGTGTCTGTTCACAGTTTATTGTGAACACGTTGAGAGAAGAGTGAGAGAGTGTTTGGAGAAAAACACCAGCTAACCATTAGCTCAGCATGCTGGGAGAAGTTGGAGCAGAAAAGTCTTTTCATTGTCCCTGCAGCTGTTTTTCTGCCTGCACCAAACTTCTACAGCCTCATTTCTATTTGAAGCGATAACAGGAAATGGATGAGAGCGATCTGCTGCAGTATCAGGGTCACAATAAACTTTATTGTCCAGCTGCTCTGGATGAACACATTAGAGGAAGTGGTTTTCTTTTTTTAATTAGCAAAAGAAAAACACCAACTAATCATTGGCTCAGCACGCTGGGAGACGTTGAGCATTTGCTGGCAGAAAGTTGGAGTAGAAAAGTCTTTTCACTGATAGAAGCTCATTGATCAATGGTCATGAGTACCTTTCACGAAGAGTTTGGGGAATGGCTGCAATCACATGGTCATGAGAATTTGCATATTAACGGTCAAGGAACTGACCTCCCAGCCCATTGTTCCTTCAGTGGTGCTAGTTGCAGTCATTATGTAGGTGGAGCTGGGGGCCTGAAGGAGTTGAAAGTGTGGGGTGGGGAAGTAAGAGGTCTGTCCCTGTTTGTGGAAACCACAGGAGGAGCTGTTCAGGCTGTTGCTGGGTGTGAATTGTTGATGGAGTCTTTAAACTTGTAGTTGCTGTTTTCCAGACTGAAGCAGAGTCGTTAGCTGAAAACTGGTTTTAGAGGTTCATTCAGGACACCTTCTCAGGCTCTTACAGCCTTACCTGTATCATAACAAAGTGTATAAACCCCAATCCACCTTTAACATGGTCCTTCTCCCAAACCTTCAAATAGGGCTTTGGAGCGTGATGTCACGGGGGTGGGCGTGGAAAGGATTTTAGCCCGATTCACCATTTTGGGGGTCTAAGCTAGAAGCGATAGCATAGCCATGGTTCGTACTTGCTGTGTGCTCGGCTGCAATGTTCGATCTTACGACCGGCACGGGAATAAGGTTGGATTGTCTTTTTATGCTTTCCCAACCTGGAAGCAACATAAAGGAGCTCATGTATCGGATGTTACCAAACGAAGGCGTCTAGCCTGGATAGCAGCAGCCGTGAGACAAGTTGATATCAAGTTCTGTTACGTCTCCAGATATCAGCTGGTGTGCTCACGACATTTTCATTCCGGTAAGTTCTAAATATGTTCTTATCACACTTCAAAGCTGAATAATATTACCGTTGGTGGTCTCGGAAGTTATAGAAATTGCGATCAAACATCGAATGGAGTGACTTTGCAGACATATGTGCTATGTAACGATTCGCTAATTGTTTCGCACAACTGTAGGGAAGCCTGCCTATGAAATGGATCAAACAAATCCAGACTGGGTACCAACGCTACACATGGGGCACTCCGAAACCCGAACATCACATTCAGACCGTCACAGGAGGCGAACACAACGTCAACAAAATAAAGTACTATTTGGAGGTAAACGACAACCGCACGCCCAGCCACAGTCTCTTATTTTAAAAGTTGATCTTAGTCAATTAACACAAACATTTTTGAGTATTCATACGGCCTTAATGTATAAACCATTTAAAAGTTCCCTTGTGTATTTGCACTCTTTTTATTGGACAGGCTTTGACAATGGAGCAGCAGAGTGTGAAGGTGAAGCCTCAGCAGAAGTTACCACAGAAGAGCAGCCAGAGATGGACACCACAGAAGAGCAACACCATAACAACCTTGTTATTTTGGCTGAGGGACAAATTTGTGCTGGACAAGTAGAAGCAGAGGTAACGGGTGCAGATGCAGAAAACATTGATATCAGAGAGAAACAGACAGAAGATCAACAACTGACAAATGATTGTGTGCACTGTGTACAGAGCAGAGCAGAAATAAACCGGCTGCTGGAGGAGAACAGAAAGCTTAAATCAAAGTTGGACAAGACAGAGCTGAATGAAAACTTTTTAAAGGGTGACACGGAAAAAGTGAAATATTACACCGGTTTTACTTGTTTTGCTATTTTTATGTCCGTGCTCGAGAATGTAAAAGCTTTCCTACCAGCATCAAAGAAACTGTCACATTTCCAAATGCTTTTACTCACACTTATGCGACTTAGACTTGATCTTCCTGTTCAGCATCTTAGTTATCTATTCAATGTCTCCCACAAAACTCTTTCTTCTGTCTTTTCTGATACAATTGACGTGTTGTATGCCCGCTTTGGAATACTTGTACACTGGCCAGAGAGGCACTGTTTGCAAGCAACAATGCCACCACAATTTACGGACACTTTTGGAAATCGTGTAGCCATCATTGTAGACTGTTTTGAAATTCGTACAGAACGACCATCTAATTTAAAGGCTCGTGCTCAAACGTACTCACACTACAAGGGTACACACACCATGAAATATCTGATCGGGATTACTCCACAAGGTGCAATTTCATTCATTTCTAAGGGGTGGGGGGGCCGTGCATCAGATAAACACATCACAGAGCAATGTGGCATACTTAACAAGCTGTTACCAGGGGATGTAGTTTTGGCTGACAGAGGCTTTGACATCAGAGATGCGGTGGGAATGATGTGTGCGGAGGTAAAGATCCCAGCATTTACAAGGGGCTTCTGTCAACTAGATGCCAAGGACATAGAAAATACACGAGCCATTGCACACCTAAGAATCCATGTTGAACGAGTAATTGGCAGTTTGCGCAACAAATTCAAAATGCTACATACTACCATGCCCATCCGTTCTCTTCTTCCATGTGAGGGTGAAGACGTTACCTTCCTTGATAAAATTGTGAGGGTGTGTTGTGTTTTGGTTAACATGTGCCCCAGTGTGGTAGTGAAACCAGGCACAATTGAGACTTGTACTTGTTAATTAATAATTGTTTAAAAAAGGAAAACCTTTTTAGTTTTTTGTATGCGTGACTGTATGAACACATTGACATTGCGTTATGTAACCATTTCTGTACCTGTATACTGTAAGCGAAAGTTTATCATCACTTTGAACTCTTTGTTTCACTAAAATTACGTTATAATAAAAGCAAGATAACAAATAACTGCTTTGCACTCTTTATTTCACACTTTGACAATTGGTACATGGTAAGTGCTGCACGTTTGAAATCAAGTTATACATATTTCAATGCACTTCTGACAAAAAACTAGACACCAGAAGAAAAAACGTTGTGACCACACGGGGCTGCATTTCGCTTAGAGAAATGTTTTCCTACAAGTTCAGGAAGGCACACCTTCCTGAAAGAACTCCTGAGCTTTCTTTAAATGTGATTCCCAGAAGTGCACATCTGGGAAGATGCGTAAAATTGCCATGTCTTTTTGTGTCCATACCACGAGGTCACAGTGCTTTGCGTTGGCCACAAAGACCTGTGTTTGCACTTGTGAGTAGAAGCGATGTGTCTTCTTCAAGTTAAGTCCTTTTGCTGTCAACTCGAGGCAGAAGTCTTTGTCATGTGCATTCAACGCTTGCTGAATGCTGTCACATCGATATTTAAATGGACATTTAATTTCTAGGCACCCCTTCCCACAGCATTCACACGTGGTTAGTCCATCAGGAGATGCTCCTACTTCAGGAAAAGCCATGTTAACAAGAAAACCACACATACGGACCTGTAGGTTTTTGTGACATGCTGACATTGTCTGGGTGTAGGCATGTCGAGCATCCTGTTCATGCTCCAGTCCCCAAGTTGTTTGCACATTACAGACAGAGTTAACAGGGTAGCAAACACGATTAACCACAGTAATGGCGGGTTTTTCTACAGTGGTGGCAAACACAGCGTGCATCATTGAAGCGGTGATCCTCCCAGCACGCCAAACATACCATTCTGGGCTCTTGTGTTGCAGTCTTGTGCGTACCTCAATAGCTTCTGCCTGTTCTTCAGTTACTTTAGCTGTGTTTATGTACTTTACGCAGTGCAGTTGTAGCTCGGTAAGGCCAAGAGACTGTGCACCTGTGCTGTGCAAACACGCCAGAGACAGTGGTAATGTGGATGACTGTACAGTGTGTGATGTGTAGTATTTCTCCAATCCAGACAAACACACTGCTTTATTGTGTTTTTGAAGTGTGTCTAACACTGGTGACAACTCCTCAAACGTAGCAGAGGGAATCTTTCTTTTTGAAGGACGGCTTCTTCTGCCTTTCACCACAGACGGTCCGTTTATATTTTCATCAAGAGTCTTTTTTTGTGCTGCTGAAGATGTAAAGTCAATGTTATGGCCAACCTCTGGCTGTATCTTGGCTGTGTTCCCCGGCAAAACCCAGTAAGCTGGTTCATCTGTGACTGTCTTTGTGCCACGTATCCTCACTGTTGCCTCCACTTTAAACAGAAGTGCAGCGACATGGGTGCAGGTCTCAGCCACTCCGGCCATACAGGTGCAGTGTGCAGTTTCGACCTTCCCTGTGGTGCTTACAATTACCCATGGTCGTAATGCAGGTTCATTCAATCTTTGGGAGTGCAGTACCTGTAACATGCAAGGACAAGGTTGATGTAAAGACAATAAATGAAATGAGACAGGGAGGACACTGATTGGCGTTAATAATTTGCCCGATTATCAATGTGTTAATTTGCATCTACTATACAATTATGGGCACATAATATGATAACGATATTTTAGCAGTTCAATGATAGAGGTATAACATTAATTATGGTGGGGGGTGGAAAATGGCTATGTCACTCGATGCACTCCAGCTGACTTACCTTTGTATGAATGACGACGTACTCAGATTTTGGCGGCTTGAAAATAGCCAAATCTTGCACCCAGCCATTTGTAAATTGGATATGCGCCTCCAGTGACTTGTAATTACGAAACTGGTTCGCAGTGTAAGCACTTACTCCACAAACAAGATAGGTGAAGATATCGGGGTAGGACAGTGGCGGTAAGTCGTCTGGGTCTTTACTCCACTGCCGTATGTCGTATGGGTCCAGATTTGCGATGCACTCTATTTTTTTTTCAAATACTGCTGCTTCGCCTCTGGACGCAATCGATCTCTATACCGTCCGTTTTCTTTCGAGCTGCTTTTAAGCATGTTTCTTGTCGTAGTCGCCGTTCCAATACAGTGTTTGTGTTTGGATCGTAGACCCCCAAAATGGAGCTGCGCTCCCACAATGCATTGCGGCGTGACGTCAACTCCAAAGCCCTATAGGACTTTCTGGCCCTGTCATAGTAAAGGGCTGCTTAGAATATTAGAGCCAATGTCACAAAGTTCCTCCTGAAGTATAAGTGAGTGAGAGAGTTTCCTCACTTTGCAGCACAACACGTCTCACAAGATTTCTACAAGCAATCAGAGTGAAATTTGTACTTTGTGTTGTCAGATGAACATATGAGACACTTTGACTCTTCAGTGCAGTGTGGAGCCTAACAAAGATCTGTTTTGTGTCCCAGCTGATCAGCAGGAGGAGAAGAGTCTGACGGAGCAGCAGAGGAACATTTTCAGCCATCTGGACTCAGCTGAGTCACTACAGAGGAAACAATGAGCTCAACACAGGTGTGTGTGTGTGTGTGTGTGTGTGTGTGTGTGTGTGTGTGTGGTCCAAATGTGCTATAGATAATCTCTATAGCACACTCGGACCACCCATAAAGGGTTAATGGAGGGAGTTCAGGTTGTTCCACGACTGCATTTCACTCACTGCCTCTGTTTGTATCTCTGTCACTGCAGGACCAACGTGGACCAAGAAGTCAGCGCTCTCAGGAGGCCGACAAACCTCACAGAAGAAAGGGAGAGACAAAATACAGCTGTGACGAGTGTGGGAAGGATTTTACCGTTAAAGCTTCCCTAAAAATGCATCAGGTCATCCACACTGGAGAGAGACCGTTCAGCTGTGACGAGTGCGGAAAGTCTTTTACCCAGTCTGGAAGCTTAAAAAGCCACCAACTCATCCACACTGGAGAGAGACCGTTCAGCTGTGGAGACTGTGGAAAGTCGTTTACTGAGTCTCGAAGCTTAAAAAGACACCAACTCATCCACACTGGAGCGAGACTGTTCAGCTGTGGAGACTGTGGAAAGTCTTTTACTGAGTCTGGAACCTTTAAAAAACACCAACTCATCCACACTGGAGAGAGACCGTTCAGCTGTGGAGACTGTGGAAAGTCTTTTGCCCAGTCTGGAAGCTTAAAAACCCACCAACTCATCCACACTGGAGAGAGACCGTTCAGCTGTGGAGACTGTGGAAAGTCGTTTACTCAGCCTAGAAGCTTAAAATCACATCAACTCATCCACAGTGGAGTTAAAGCATACAGCTGTGATCAGTGTGGCAGAGCTTTTACTCAGAGTAGCAGCTTACAGAGTCATCTAGTTACCCACTCTGGGATTAAAGCATACAGCTGTGACGTTTGTGGAAAAACCTTCAGCCTGAAACAGAACCGAAATACACACCTACGTATTCACACCAGACATGATGTGTACAGCTGTGATCAGTGTGGTAAACTATGTTTATCAGGCACACAGTTACAACAACACATGTTTACCCACTCTGAGGAGAGACCTTATAAATGTGACTTGTGTGCGAAGACTTTTAAATCTCCACGTTACCTGAAAGCACACCAAAAGATCCACACAAGAAAGACTCTACAAGTGCAGTTACTGTGAGGTATGTATCTATATTTTTATCTTGTCAACCCAACTGTTTGAAACAACTTGTATTAGCATGTTAGCAATTTTACTGCATGGAAAAACACCTCTGAGTGATTATTCAGACTCTAATCACAGGTTTTTAGTGATAGTGTTTGAGAATTGTATTATTGTTATTGTAGCATTAAACTAGTATTAATTTAATGGTTTTACTCTTATCGTTTTTATAGCAATTTAAATTGAGCCGAGTGTGATAATGTAAACAGTAAAATGTAATTGGACTTTGGCAGAGATGCTCTTTATTTCAGGCAACGTTCAGGGTGAAAATGTTGAAGGACTGACTTACACTGTGTTTGTGTCTTTGTTTAGAAGCAGAGCGACACAGATGGATCCAGTTCTCAACCCTGTCATCGCTGTGGGAAAGACTTTTTTGCGACCTTTGCGGAAAAACTTTCAGTCATCAAAAGACCCTAAAATACATCAACGTAGACACACTGGAGACAAACTGAACTACTGTAAAGAATGTGGGAGAAGCTTCACCACTTCAACGGACTTCAAACAATATGAATGAAAATGTGCCTCGTTACATTTTAAGCTTTCTAAACTGTTCTACTGTAGTGTTCATGTTGAGTGGTTAGCTTTGTTCCAGCAGTTGAATCAAAAATCTGTTTCCTGTTATCATGTTTTTAATGAATGCATCGATCCATGTTTTCTGCAGTTTTTTTTTTTCAGCTTGTTTGTGATATGAGATCCTGCAACAGTTAAACCAAAATTTTACATGTTAAATAAAGAAATGGTTTACTGCCAAAGAGTTTGAGCCGTGATGTCATTTCCTGTATATCAGAGCAACACCTGAAGTTACCAATGTTTAAAGTCATAGTCAAATTATGTGTCAGCATGACCTTGTGAAAACTGCTTGGCGCTGCTTCACTATGTTATCTGCTAACTGTTAGGGCGTAGAAGGACGAAACTCCCAGGATGACCAGTGCCAGAGAGTTGTGTGTGGGGGGATAAAGGAGAAGCTGAGGCATCCCAAGGGTAAAGCTGGCATAACTGAACCTTAATGTTTGATGTGTGTTGTGGTTCTCCTGCGCGCAGTAATTAATAGCTTGAACACAGCAGAGCTTGATATAAAGACCTGGGTAACAACCAACTTTATGCCGCTGATTATACTTGGCCCTAAAATACCTAGAAATGTGGTATCTAACCAGATACTTGCTCTGGATGCCATTACCTTGGCCTCCAGTCACACCTTGGAGTAATATTTGACCAGGACATTAAACAAATATTTAGGTCTGTGTGATGGACTGAGTTGAAAAAGCAGGAGTCACAAGAATTATTAGAAAAACAGGGTTTTTATTCATTTAACCCAAAAATTATGTTTACAAAAGTAATTAATGTTGAGCTCATAAAAAAGGTCAAAGAAACAAAACTGAACTCGGGCAAAGAACTGCAAACTTAACAAACCAAATGACTGCACAAAGAAATATAACTGACCTAAACATGAAATGGCACAGAAGGTCTATCTGCTGTATATCACTGGGAAAGAAAAGAAGGGGAGCTAATTTCACGCAGAGATGGAGAAAGATAATAAAGACAGAGGAAGAAGAGAGGTGAGATTTAAGGGTAAGGACTGCTTATATTAAGAGTCGGTGAAGGTTCTCAGCCATCCAGTTCATCGTAGTCTAAGGAGCTTGGAAAGAAAAGCGTCTGGACTTCCTTAAGTTGCTTGAAGACGCTTCACCTCTCATCCGAGAAGCTTCTTCAGTTCTCAAGAAGCTCATCACAAAGACGGCAGCTGCAGAGAGTGACGGTACAGTAGAGCGACACAAGAGGGCGCCATTACACAAGCTTACTGCTCACAAGCAGCCAAGCACAGCAGCAACTACGGTATACAACTGGAGTAAGGTGGAAATTAACAAAGGACAGTGTTAAAAGTAGAATGAGAGTGGTGTAAGGCAAGTTGAAAGATCCACAATAAGTTTCTATAACATGTTCATCAAAGGTAACTTAATTTCTACTGTACTTCAAAGTGATGCTTTGTAGTTTAGGGAAGAGTTCTGTGTGCTTGTTTAAGGTCGAACTATGAGTGAAGTTCGCAGGGTTCTTTCAGTACAAACGCATCTGCATTAAGAGTGAATGTCATTACAGCTAAAGTATATGCAACAGTAACCCCAGAGTAATACTTAAGGATTTTGAAATCTAAACACAGACCATTAAATGACATTTAACTATACTCACAAGACGGTTGACAAAGATCTCCAAGAGCACTATGCTGTACCACTTACTGCAGTGGAAGAAGATGATGCTGAGCAAATTACAGAACTACAGACTGCTCATAAAAGCGAAAGAGTATGAACACTAACCGAAAAGGCTAAAGAGCTTTAAGAGAAGGACTTCAACATTTTGTGGCGTCAGTGGCGGTCCTAGCCTGTTTGGCGCCCTGGGCGAACACTCCCTCTGCTGGGGCATGTGACCTGGACTCACACTCACTGCAGCCCTGAACTTTTCTAAAAGATACATCTGAAAGGCTTTCTTTGCAATTAAGCAGATCTTT
The DNA here is from genome assembly GCF_041146795.1 of Maylandia zebra. NCBI lineage: Eukaryota > Metazoa > Chordata > Actinopteri > Cichliformes > Cichlidae > Maylandia > Maylandia zebra. Next base: position 33,588,774 of record NC_135175.1, on the reverse strand, counting down.
AATCTTTTATCTCCCTGTAATGAAGTCTGCGTGATGTCTGAGTGTAGTCATGTGACAGCTGTGCAGAAAATGGTGATTGAATTAAAAGCCAGCAGGCCTCATCTAAACGCATCTTAAGTGCAGAAGGCAAAACCTATATACCAAAAGCACATTTTGGTCATTGCATTATCAGCGACAGCAGCTGGTGTGGTTCTGCACTGGACGAAGAAAAGAGGTAAAATGATATTATGCCGTCTTTTGAATTTACATGCTGCTTGCATCGATGATGCTTTACAGGTCAGGGGACTATGACTGAATACGGTCATGTTCGGTTTCGTGTAGCGATGGGTAGATGAGGCCTCGTGAAGCGTTTCAGCACAAACTGTATCCATGCTGTGTCGACACAGTGTTGCTGTTTTGCTCCATGCTGACACCTGCTGGACCTTAAATACCATTGCAGGCAACTTGAGACTCACAACAGACACTGATTCAATGGCCAAGTCACACTTGTACACTGTAAGGTATTGTACTTTCCATGGAATCATTTTATATCTTTTACATTGCAAATATTTTACACATCTTTATTTTATACTCTACAAATATATTGTGAATGACATTAAGTGAAAATTAAAATGAAAGTATTGTGAATGTAATATTACCCATTTGACTCAGAGTTTATTATAAATTTCTATTCAGAAAAAAAAGTTTATCCAATGTTTTTGAATTCAGTCTATTGCATTTTTTTTTTTTTTGCACCATTTCCACAGCTTTGGAAAACTCACAGGCACAGATGAAGCTGGGCTACACAAAAACTGTAAAGCCAGGTGGATAAGGTTCTGATAATATGTCTTCCTTTCCCCCCAGTACGTTAAAGGATCCTCTGATCTTGGAATTTTTCTCTCCGACACTCTCCACAATACTAAAGGGTTGGCAGTCCTTTATAATAAAATCCAGTACTGCCTGGTCCAGAACAGTCTTCCTAGATGAAAATAATAAAACACATATTAATTAAAACAAATGATGATAAAGATGTTCAGTGTCTATATAGGCCCACCAGTGTTCATCCTCGGTGTGTTTGTCTCCTCATTTTCATGTTTGGCTCTGTAATGCCTAAACACTGAGGAGGTGCTTTTGTTTGTGTAAGAAAGCTCCGCAGAACAGATGCGACATTTAACCTGCATAAAATGAAATAAATAATTTACACTTCAAGTCACATTGCTGTTTTTCCTGTTGTTTCAGTGATAGGTTACACTGAAACAAAGACAGACAAACTATTACCTTATTTGCAGTTAAAAGATCAAAATGATCCCACACAGCAGAAACATTTCTTTTTCTTTCGGGCTCCATTTTGTTATGGAGAGATGATTATTATTTATTTATTTATTTTTTTAATCTTTGCGAGAGTAATTTTGTGTTTTTTGGTGGCGACTCATTCCGTTGACAGATGCGGAACCTTTTAAACACAGATTGGGTCGTTGGCAATGAGCGATACTGCAGCTGTGTCGATCACGTGACTTTCTTAAAGCGACGCACGCAGGCTTTGCTATGTGAGCTTGATACATGCGTCGGTGCGTCAGTGTTGCAGGACCCATCACATTAAATCATTTTTCTTGTTTCTGTTGCAGATTTGTCCCACAGCTTTGAAAACCAGTTACATGTTTAATCCGATGATCCTGCAACATTTTCTGGTTTGTTTGGGAGAGTTTTTGGTGACGAAATATGCAAATGGGTGTTCAACAGAAAATAACACGACAAGTTACAAAACCCCCCGCAGATTTAATAAGTTTGTTTTTGAGTTGAATATCGCATATTATTCATTTTGACCTGTAACACAGTCTGAAGTGTATTTCATGCCCGTAACTTCACTTGCATGTGTAAACAGGCCCCTTTTTAACCTTTGCAGCAGGAATTATGGTTCTGAATTTAAAGAAACATAAAAACAGTCACTGCACCATAACTTTCATGATTTTAATGAAAACGTTAATGAAAAAAAACTTTGACTACAGGGAGCTTTGTGTTTGACTTCATCCACCTCATGTAAACTATACTATACTCACTCTACACCTACGACTGCACAGCCACTAACAGCTCCAACATCATTGTGAAGTTTGCGGACGACACTACAGTGGTGGGTCTTATCACCAACGGCGATGAGACGGCCTACAGGGAGGAGGTCAGCGCCCTGACCCACTGGTGTCAAGACAACCATCTCACCCTCAACGTCACAAAGACAAAGGAGTTGATAGTGGACTTCCGGAGGTGCAGAGAAGTACACACCCCCATCATCATCAACGGCGCTGCTGTGGAGAGAGTGAGCAGCTTCCGCTTCCTTGGAGTACATCTGGCTGAGGATCTTACGTGGTCAGTACACACAAACAAAACAGTGAAGAAGGCGCAGCAGCGCCTCTTCTTTCTCAGGAGACTGAAAAGATTCGGCATGAGCCCCCGCATCCTCAGGACCTTCTATCACTGTGCCATTGAGAGCATCCTCACTGGATGCATCACCACCTGGTATGGCAACAGCACCGCCTACAACTGCAAAGCTCTCCAGCGAGTAGTGCGGTGCTCTGAACGGATAATTGGAGGTGAGCTTCCCTCCCTCCAAGACATCTACAGGAAGCGCTGCCTGAGGAAAGCGGGGAGGATCATCAAGGACTCCAGTCACCCCAGCCATAAACTGTTCAGACTGCTTCCATCAGGAAGGAGGTTCTGCAGCATCCGGTCCCGTACCAGCAGACTGAGAGACAGCTTCTTCCATCAGGCCATCAGACTGCTGAACACGTCATAGACACCTCAGCTTCACTACTGGAACTTTAACATTATGCACTCCATACTGTACAGTAATGCCACTGTTTTGCACATATTCAACTCTGTATATTTTATTTATTTTATATATTCTATTCATTGTTTACTCTATTTAATTTGTAAAATATGTGTACACACACACACACACACACACACACACACACACACACACACACACACACACACACGTGTAGAAAAATATTTAGTATACACATCCAGAAATGCATATACTATTATTTCAGATGTAGCCATTCTTGTATTTTGCTTGTTTACATTATTGTATTTTGCACAACTCTGTTGCTTGTGAAGCTCGCACACAAGAATTTCACTCACATGTGCTGTACCAATGTACCTGCACATGTGATGTGACAATAAAAGTGATTTGATTTGATTTAAAAGAAAACTGTGGACAGTAGGTCCCTGGTGAGGAGGCGGGACACAGCGGAGAATGTAACTGTAACTGCTCCTGAAGGTTTTTCATGTTCGAAGTAGAATAAAGGGCCATGCTCCAACTGATGTTCAGCCAGTATTTTAATCTTCTTTTCACCAGCAAACACCGTGAAAAACTATGGTGAAACGATCAATGAAAAACACGGATATTACATCAGCAGAACAAAAATTACAACTCAAATAAAACATACACACAAAGTAAATGCACCAACATACCGTGTGCGCCTTTCTACTGAACATTCATGAGCAATTGTAGTCCATATCTTCTATATTTCCACCCTTTACACAGGCCAGCATTCTCTTTCTGGCTCGAGCCTTCAGTCTCTGGTGACACGTGCACTTAATTGAGCATCACCCCAAAGCATGCGCACCACAAAGCGCCACACTCAGGCCAACCAGTAGGTGGCGACAACACAACATGAATCCAGATTAAACACCAAAGTTTGAACATTGCAATCACAAAATAATTACATTTCAATGCGACGGCTACAGTAACAGTAATGGTGCGTCAACGGAGCTCGTATTTGTTACTCTGGATCTTTCTGACGATTGTAGATGGAGGTGAGTGAGATGTTTGCTGTCAGTTGATCAGAGCGTTTGTAAAAAAAAAAAAAAACATTTTGGGGAACTTGGTCGAAACTTTTCACTGTATTCAGTTTTCACGCTTTGGCTCTGCGACTGGACTTCTTTGGACTTCTTTGGACTTCTTTGGACTTCTTTCGATGTTTCGTGAAGGCATTTACTGCTCCCTCGTGACAAGGCGGGGTTTGTTCATTTATCTATTTATTTATTATCCCTGGCTGGAACTGAACCAACGAACTTTTGCTTAGAAGTAACGAAAATAAAGATCTACAATAAGCATCTTAACAGAGTACAGGCTGTAATAAGAAGCTTGGCGTCTGTGTTCTTCAAAAGACGCATAAACTTTTTAGTTAAAAACATTAAAAATCAGGAAACAAACTCAGCCCGACTACACGGGATTTCCTGCGACGGAGGGAAAGCCCTGAAAATCTCAGCAGGCTGAACAAAAATCTAAACGTAGACATGATGTCGCAGTCAGGATTTGAGTAATGCGTCGTATTTATCAGTGGGTCTGGAAATGCTTTTAAAGCGGAGAAGTTAACGGTCGGGCTGGGTGGGAGACGTCCTCTTCCTGAGCGACTACAATGGGACAGCAGCAAAAGCACATCTCGGCTTTTATTCGTAGCCAAAGCCAGTTACACGAGTCTGGACGGCACGTCAGTGAATGGGCTCCATAGTTAACTTTGATTATTAGAGGAAACTGTAGTTTGGTTATTGGGGCTTAGAGCAGAGGAGACATGCATCACTGTGCTTGTTAATCATGTAAATATAATCAGTAACTGAAATCTCTGAACACTGAAGTCCTTATGTCTGAATATTTGCGAAGATCAAGTATCAATGTTACTTCCTTTTTCCCTTCCTCTTCTGAAAACCTCATTCTAAGTACTTTAAACATTTCAGTTTGCTTTCCAATCAGTCCGCCCGCTTTCACTTACAAAATATTAAACAGAAGTCTAAATTCTGTAATTTAGGTTGTAAAAATACAGCATATCAAAACACAACATAGCTAAAGATCTACAATAATTAAAGGAGTACAGGCTGTAATAACAAGCTCACACTCAGGGTTAGACACAATGTTAATAATCAGGGCCGTGCAGAGAGGTTTAAAGGGGCACATTGAACCAGGCTGAATAACAACAACACACATTCATCAAGAATCTAATATGGGCAACAAGGCAAAGCAAACGTAGCCGATGCTTTACCTGATGGGTACAATGTTGCTGTTGAGGGGTTGCTGTGGATAGTGCTGGTGGGCAGGGCTGTGTTGATCTGAGACTGTAGGCATTAAAAAGTCCATAGGAGAGATGGTAGCTGATTAAACAAGTGTCATGAGATAATAACAAAATGCAAAGATTGGTGACAGCGCTTGGAACCATAAGGCAACAAAAAACTGTGAGAAATAATTTAGGCTCTGCCTGTGAATCACTCTTTGCTTCTCTTCTTCCTTCCATCCCATCATTTCATATATCACTCTCCACTTGCTATGTGAGAACAAAGCACAACTTGCTATTGCAATAAACTATAAGCTAATTATCCACACCTAACAACTCTTGCACTTAATCTAAAATAAAATGATGACAGAAAAATGTTATAGCACTGCCTTTAGTAGCCTCACACAGCTCCTGCTGTTTCCTCCTCATGTCCTTACCAGCCATGTCTGCACAATGTTATATCATGAGTAATATTTTTTTTAAAAATCCATCAAAATAAAACACACACAGTGACATTTTAGACCTTCTTCAGAATACTCTATATACTATGGGCATCATGGAGCTGATCCAGAATCCTTACATTATTATTTATTACTAGAGCTACAATAATAAAGCAATGAGGAGGGGGAAGTAATAAATATGAAATAATGTCATTATGATGATTCCATTTGTTTCACTATCCACTCTGTGCAGGGCAAAGCTTATTACATGTTTAAACTGTAGAGATACAATAATTTTACTGCTGTAAAATCCAAATTTTGTCTTATTTAAAATATAAATCTAATATAATCTTCTTCTTAATGTATGTTCTTTAAAATACAGCGTGTTTTTTAAAATATTATAATTATAATTATTATTATGTGGACATGCATATTAGATCGTTTTTAGTGAAATATAATCCCTCCAGAAAGGCAGGAAAAGCCCGGAAACTTACTTTAAAACTAAATATGTTCCCTAAAACGGTGACAGAGCTACAGACCCATGACAGCCTTACACAGGTAGCCAGCAGCTATGACCAGCACTACTTGTGCAGTTAATAAAAGGACAGGTAATGTTTGTCGCGCTGTTGCACACACAGCACGCTCGTTTGTTTCAGTTCGTCAGTTGCCACAAGACAGCTTACCAACGTGTACGTAATAAGCTGATACTCCTGTGTGCTACACACTACAGTGTACGCTGTACACCTACTTACTGGGTTTGTCGCATCAGTCTGTGTCTCTGAGTTAACTTGTGTTTCTCCTACAGCTCTGGACCGCTAAAAATGCGCGTGCTCTTTGTGAGCTCGTTCCCGGCTCGTAACCAGCGCGTTCTGCCGTCTGATGCAAGCCAGATCCTTTTATTTAGCAAAACTGTGATTAATAGTTAAATATAACATTGTTGAGGGGCACAGACAGGACTCCGCACGCGCGCACACACACACACACAAAAAAAAAATCTTTTAAAAGTTGCCTCAACAAAAGGGCACTTTGGGCACTCATCAGGAAAGGGGCGGGTGCTCAAGCCCCTCTAGCCCCCCCTCTGCACGTGCCTGTTAATAATGTCTGAGACCTACAGTCAAAATGTTTGATTACAAAGACCGAAACTAAGAATCCCATCACTCAAAATCTGTTTCACTTAGTGAACTGAACCAAACGTAAGAGCAGATTTCAAACAAGAGAAGTTCGATAAATCACAGCCGACTGTCCAACATGAATACAAATGTAATAGCCTGCACACACTCATCACCAGCAGGTACATCTTGTTGCGTCCTCTTGCCTTCAGAGCTGCCTTCATCCTTCATTACAAAGACGCAGCTATTTTCTGGAAACCCTCCTCTGAGATTCTGTTCCACGTTGACTTGATAGCTTCTCACAGCTGCTGGAGATTTGTCAGATCCGTGATGTGAATCTGCCGTTCCACCACATCTCATAGTTGCTTTATTGGCTGTCGTTTTATAGCAGTGAACTCACAGCCATTTTCAAGAAGAGAGCGTGCTCTCCTCCTGCCTGGGTGTTTGGAGCTAGATGTGCAGGGGCCACGACTGAGAACAGGCTGCTCAGAGGGTAATTAACACTGCCCAAAAATCACTGGCTGCCCTCTGCGACCCCTGGAGGCCATGGCCAGATCCTCCTGTGTCAGAAAAAGCAGGACTATCTCAGGTGACCTCTCGCACCCCGTCCACCACCTGTTTGACTGCTGCCCTCTGGTCAGTGCCTCGGGTAAATCTCCCACTATTTAAACCCTAGTGGGAGTTGCCCATTAAGACAGAAATAATGGCTGTCCAACACAATTTTTAAGCTCTCCTCTAGTAACAGTACGAAGTTACAACATGTAACCCTTGCAGGAAGAAGTGCTGCAGCTGTTACGTATACAGTGCTGTGTAAAGGTTTTGAGCCACCACTCGTGTTTTTATAATTCACTAGAAAAATTGAGGAATTTGCAAACATTCATGGAAATACAGCATATAGGGCAAAATCGGCATTTACACAACTGTAACATGCTTGAAAGTCAACGTTTGGTTTGACCATATTTATTCTTCAACACAGCCTGAACTCTTAGGCAAGCTTATTTCTAATATTTTAAAGTTAGATGTTCTTATGTTTCAGGTACATGGGCCAGACGTGGCTGTCAAAAAGGCCAGGTGGGTCAGATACTAATAGTTGTGCTATGGACAGATTCCCCCACCTGAGCTGTAGATCTCTGCAGCTCGTCCAGAGTCACCATGGGCCTCTTGGCTGCATTTCTGATCAGCGCTCTCCTCGTTCGGCCTGTGAGTTTAGGTGGACGGCCTTGTCTTGGTAGGTTTACAGTTGTGCCGGACTCCTTCCATTTCTGAATGATGGCTTGAACAGTGCTCCGTGGGATGTTCAAGGCTTGGGAAATCTTTTTGTAGCCTAAGCCTGCTTTAAATTTCTCAATAACTTTATCCCTGACCTGTCTGGTGTGTTCTTTGGACTTCATGGTGTTGTTGCTCACAATATTCTCTTAGACAACCTCTGAGGCCGTCACAGAGCAGCTGTATTTGTACTGACATTAGATCACACACAGGTGCACTCTGTTTAGTCATTAGCACTCATCAGGCAGCGTCTATGGGCAACTGACTGCACTCAGACCAAAGGGGCCGAATAATTACGCACACCCCACTTTGCAGTTATTTATTTGTAAAAAATGTTTGGAGTCATGTATGATTTTCGTTCCACTTCTCACGTGTTCACCACTTTGTGTGGGTCTTTCACGTGGAATTCCAATCAAATTGATTCATGTTTGTGGAAAAGTTCAAGGGGACGAATACTTTTGCAAGCCGCTGTATGTGTTTAATTTTAGTGTTTGTCTGTTCTGATGTTTCAGATACTGAGGTGTCCTGTGTTTTCATGGAGAGATGCGTCTTACCGTGCAGTTTCAAGATTGGGAATGAAATCGTCATCCACTGGTTTAAGACACCAAGAGACCTTCATGTCCACTCATTCTACTACAGCAGAGACCAGCTTGGAAACCAGGACCAGTACTACAGAAACAGGACTTCACTGTTCAAGGACCAGATCTCCAGTGGAAATGCCTCACTCCAGCTGACAAGTGTGGAGGTTCAGGATGAGGGCAGATATAAGTGCCACACCAGCACCATCACGGGAAACCAGGAGTCATTTGTCAACCTAAAAGTGGACGGTAGGAGAAACTTGCAGTGAACATCACCTCAGTTCTCCGTGCACTGTCAGATGAATGAAGATTTTGTGTTCATTTTTGTCATCAGATTAATGATGAGTTTTTGATCCGTGATTTTTTGTTGCAGCTCCAGTTAATATGGTCAAAATGAATCAGGTTGAAAACAGGATCAGTTGCAGGTCAGAGGGGATCTACCCTGAACCTCAGCTCACCTGGTCCACAAGCCCTCCATCCAACATCACCTTCACTAACACCACCACAGTCGAGCGGACTGAGCAGCTGCTTTACAACATCAGCAGCTCTCAGATGCTTTCAGCCGGTGTTTATCACCTGCTCTTTATCTGCACCATCAGCACTCGCAGGAACAGGAGGAGAGCCACTCTGCAGAGACTATGTGAGTATTTCAACCAAACTAGGAGAACTGCAGATGGGACGTAGATAACTAGGAAAAATATGAAGGAAAACTGCATTAAATATGTTGTCTGTAAAATTAAAACAAACAAACAAAAAACACAAAACCTGTTTATCTATCCTGATGAAACAATGCAAGGAAATCTCTATCCGTGATGTATCTTCGTCACCGTGCACTTTCAGATAAAATGCAGCATCCACACAAAGACTGTGGACCTTTAAAAAGTGTCAAGATGAACAAGGCGCACCAGAATGATCAAAAAGCAGAAAAGTTAAAGGCGGACTTTGGATGTGGTTTATGCAAAAAAGAAGAAAAAACTGTTGAGCTCTCTCTCATCAAAACACTGTTAGAAAATACAGGAATTTCTTTAAATATCAGTAATAACATACATATATCAGTATGTGGAGGGCTCAGCTGCAGGGGTCTATATGAGCTCAGTGAAAACAAGGAAGATTGGTCTGCCAGCGGGGCAGAGGTCACTGAGGTATTTATTAAGCTGTTTGGTGGTTGGTGCACTGAGGTGGATGAAATTCAACTCAAGTTCTTTTAGGCTTTGGGTCTTGAAGGCTTCTCCTGGGTGACATCAGTGGGGGTTTGGGGACAGCTCCTCCGGATTGGTGCTCTGGATCCACAGAGGAACCAGAGGGTTCACATTTCTCAGCCATCCTGGGAAGGTCCATGCTACGATACTTTTAGGAAGACTCCAAGCTTCAGGAGGAACAGTGCAGCATGGATCAGTCTGATACCCTGTTACAAATATCTGAGGATATTGACTTGGATGTTTTGTTCTAGAAGTGAAGCACAACAGTGGGTGTGTGATGACATTCGTAGACGACATCACGAGTTCCTGTTGATATCCCAAATTCATGGCTGTCTGAGAGTCCCTCAGAGTCAGGACTCCTCTTCTTTACCATTTTTCCTGCTTTTTGTTACAGAATTAAAATCACCAAACACAAACTTTGTATCCTTAACTTTTGCCGGTGAGTTTAAGTTTCGCTTCTCGTCCAATTGCATTCTGTCTTCTCTGCATTGTAAGATGCTGTGGCAACAGAACCTGAAAACTCAAGCAAATATCACATCACTGATGAGTGTTGGACAACGCTCTTTGCTGGGGTCTTTTGGCTGGTGAGGGTTCACTATGTGGTTACCATGGATATGTCTGTGAAGGTTCTCAGTCATCCAGGTCATCGTAGTCAAAGGAGCTTGCAAAGAAAAGCGTCTGGACTTCTTTAAGTTACTTGAAGACGTTTCACCTCTCATCCGAGAAGCTTCTTCAGTTCTAAGGTCAAATGGTGGAGAGTCCCAGATATAAACCTAGTGGGAGTTTCCCCCCACAGAGGGACAAAAGGACCCCCTGATGATCCTCTAATTGCCTGAGCCAAGGTGTGAAACTGGGTGTGGGTCTCAATCAGCCAGAGTTTCGGGTGAGTTCATTGTGAAACCTGGCCCCACCTTATCATGCAAATTCCTGAGATCAGATGGCCCAGGATGTGAGTGGGCGTTAAGGCAAAACGTCTTCAAGTATCTTAAAGAAGTCCAGATGCTTTTCTTTGCAAGCTCCTTTGATTACCATGGATACATGACGCTCTGTGTGGGAGTGCTCGCCTCGGCTCGGTGTTGCTTGGGGCTGCATGGACCTCTTAGTAATTTCCCAAGACTGTAGTTTTTAATATTGTTGTTAATCATTTACGTTGTATGCCTTCAGCTGATATCAGTGGTCCCAGCACTGGTGTGACAATCCCCTGCACCCCCTCAAACACTTCACTCACCAACTTCACCCTCCTCTGGAGATTCAACCACACTCAGACCGTCCTGAGCCAGTCCTGGACCGACGTCACCTACTCGGTGTCAGACGGGTGGAGGCAGAAGGTGGAGAATGTGTCCAAGTCAGGCAGCCTCATGCTAAAGGACTTATCCACAAAGCAGGAGGGGATGTACACCTGTAAGCTCAGTAATGCTGAGGAGACGCACATTACCCACATCCACCTGAGAATAACTGAAGGTAAGATCGAGCTGATATAAAACACTGCAGGGAGAAACTTGCCCAGCTGATGACCAGATAAAGCCAGATTTCTAAAGAAATTAATTAATCATTGGGCGATCGTGGCTCAAGAGTTGGGAGTTCGCCTTGTAATTGGAAGGTTACCGGTTCGAGCCCCGGCTTGGGCAGTCTCGGTTGTTGTGTCCTTGGGCAAGACACTTCACCCATTGCCTACTGGTGGTGGTCAGAGGGCGCCAGTGTCTGTGCGCCCCAGGGTGGCTATGCAAATAAATTTGGATAATTGGACAAAAGCATAAAATAAACTACTAAATGTGTATTTTGGACATTTTCTTTGCATTGGTTTAAAAAGTGAAACAACATGACCCAAAATCTCAACTTCTCATAACAAATAACTTCTTACCTGTAGAGTCCTGACTAAATGTGTAACCATGCACCTGCCAGAGCTTTTATTATTGCATTTGTAAAGTGGGGACATTCAGCCAGACAAAGACTTATTCTACTCAGAAATAATAATAATGGATTGGATTTATATAGCGCTTTTCAAGGCACCCAAAGCGCTTTACAATACCACTATTCATTCACTCTCACATTCACACACTGGTGGAAGCAGCTACAGGTGTAGCCACAGCTGCCCTGGGGCAGACTGACAGAAGCGAGGCTGCCATATCGCGCCATCGGCCCCTCTGGCCAACACCAGTAGGCAAGTAGGGTAAAGTGTCTTGCCCAGGGACACAACAACCAGGACAGAGAGCCCAGGGATTGAACCGGCAACCTTCCGGTTACAGATGCAATTCCCAACCCCCTGAGCCACGGTCGCCCACACCCAGAAATGTTTGCTGTTGAAACATAACTACACAGACCAATAACGTAAAAGTAAAGATTCAGTGTAACTGTATCAAAAGTGAACCTATCAGTGTTTCTGCAGCTATGACCTCGTGTTATTACTGCACGTGAGCTTTACTCATAATTTCCTAAAATAAGACATGTGAGCGACTGTGAGGGGAACAATTGGAGGGGAAATGGACTTTTTTACAGGTTTCTCTCTTCATGGTTCAGTTAACAAGTTAAAGCTTATTGAGGAAGTGAATCTGTCAGTTGAACGAAAAAAGAAAACATAACTAATCCTGATGCAGCAGCAAGTTTTACTGTCACTTAGTCATCATACACTTCAGTTTTTGAATAATTCAGCAGTAAAACAAGCCTGTCGGGATTACAGTAATATTCTGGTGCGCAAACTAGTATGAAGTATTAAGTCAGCTGTGTTTATACTTATAAAGATCATGTACATTCTTTGATAATCACCAACATTATGATTAGTAACTGTACTTTCATTACACATTTTTCCACAGGGGCTCGCTCTAACACTGCAGTCATTACTACAGCTGTTATGTGTGGACTGGTATTGATCGGCCTGTCGATCGCTGCCCTAATCTCCATCAGGAGGTCTGTGCTACACTTTAATCACTTTGTTTGACTTTGAGTTGTTTATAGTCCAGGGTTGAATCACTGCAGTGTCTACACACCATAGAGTGTGATGGCGTTTGTTTGTGCTGGTCTGTCTGCATCGTTCTGCCATCATGAGGGAAACTAATCTGTTCATGTCACACTTTGAGCTGATAAATATTGAACAGCTGGTACTTTTGTTCAAGTAAAAAAAAAGAAAGTTGATTCTGTTCATCTGCACGTAGCGTTTTGTGGGAGAAACGTTTCGTCACTCATCCAAGTGACTTCTTCAGTCTCAGCTGACTGCAGGTTTCAATCTTATAAACAGTACATTTGCATAATGACTGAAATCAGCCCACTGAAGGAACAAAGGGCTGGGAGGTCAGTTCCTTAATCTTAAGCAGAGAGTTTAGATGAAGGAACTCGGGAACTATGTTACTGATGACACCCAGTTTGTGCTCCAGTGGATGACGAGAGTCAAACCTTAAATACTGATCCGTATGTGTAGGTTTATGGTGCACGTCTGCTCCCACAAAACGCTACGTGCAGAATCAACTTTTGGAGATTTACTTACCTGGATGATTGAGCATGCACCAAGACAATGAAACTCTCAGGGTTTTTTACAATAAGGTGAAAAGAAAGCACCAAAAACATCAGTGAAGTACAAAAACAATAAAAATATATAACAAATATAACAAGAAACAAACAACTTAATGAAACAGGAAATAAACTAATTCATTGTGGATACAGAAAAATGAATACTAAACTAACGGATCCTATAAATAGATTTTAAAAAAATCTAAATTTTTCTACTTGATATGATGTAACAGCTACTGTAGATTAGACATGAATGACTTTCTGACCTTCTTATTCTGAGGACGAATATGTGTCTTACTGTCTTTTTATTTTGCGGGTGACTGTGTAATGAAGCCGAGCCTCATCCATAACCTTTGTTCATGGCATCAGCTGAGTTTACCTCATCATTGCCAACGTCTCTAATACATAGTTAATATTACATTGATTCATTAATTGTACTAAATTTAATAATCAGGAAGTTAAGAAAGGATTCATCAATCATCCGCAGGACAGTTGGATAGAACAGCAATAATCACATGAGCCTTCTTTTTCTGTGTATTACAATATACAGCTACCCACTGCTGCTAACGCGCTACAGACACGCGGCCTTTGTATCGTCGTCACAAACCAGGATGGACTCTGTTTTGTTCAGAGTCACAACAAAGAGAAACCTTATTTTACTACCTGATGAAGAACAAAGTAAAAACATAGTGACGTAGAGTTAACCATTAGGCTGTTTTCACCAACAGTCTCTGTATGCAGTCAGCTCAGATCAGACGCTGCTGTGATTTGAAAAATGCTGACCCCTGGTGGACAAAGTCTTAATTACAAGAACTAGTTCAACTTGACTCACTTGTACTTGTTTAGTCTACGAAACAATTGATAGACTAAACATGCTGTATCAGTATTATTAGAGGTGGGGAAATGGACCATAAGCATATTTGTCTGTTCAAAGATGTTTGATGAAGGACCATCACTGAGAACTCTTGAAAACAACGTTTGTAAATCAGCAGTCTTGCCTTTGACAATCTGTTGTGTTTAAAGGATGTGCTGAATGTGTTTATGCTTCAATTGATTCCTTTTCTTTCAAGAATTGTCTCCAGTTTTATTCTTACCTGAAGTGAAAACATCCCAGTGAAAATGTGGCCAACTGTCAGTTTAGACAAAGGTTTCAAAACAGCCACAGCTGTTAGTTTGTGTGTGTAAGCTAACAGCTAAAATAATGTTAATTATTAGTTTTTAGCGCTTAGTTTTTTATGTTGTTTAGTCTAGAAAACATTTTTGGCCAATACTCTGACAGTATTATGATCACAACACAGCTAAACACAGATCAGGTTCAGCATCTAAACTGCTGATGCAGACCTCTATAGAGGGGGGACGTCACGCTCTGACGTTTTTCTGGCCTAATGTTTAACACTGAAATGTTTCCCATTTAAAAAAATTTCAAAAACGCCTTTTTCGATTGATATATGTTTGTAATTTGCTGATATTTGCACAATTTGAATGAAAATGTGAATTTCTGTAAATGTCTTAATTAAAAAACAGTGGTCGCATGCCAATAAAGATTTCTGTCATAATGTATATGTAAGTGAAGAACTGAGACTTTATTTTTTCAACCCTGTGATACTTAGTGTATCACATTTGATACATCACATTACATCATCAATAGTGATGCGCGAATCGTTCAATACTGGAGAATCACTTTACTGACTCATGAATCATGATTCACAAGTCCAACTGACTCACTGACTCATCCCTGTTGCTGTTAGCAGCAATGTATCTAGCTTATAATTAAAATTGTGGAGAAAAACACAACATCCAGTATCTTAACAAAAACATTTCTGCTCTGAACTGGAAGAAAAGACCTTGAGTAGAAGCTCAACCAATGTTGAGCTTCTACTCAATGCGCTTTAACCAATGTTAAAGCGCATTACCGCCCCCAGGCTCACATTTCAGTGGACATTTAGATGAGAAAATATATATTTAACACATTTAAGGAAAATACTAATAAAATAAAAATAAACAAAATAAATGTTTATTAAGCAATTTTGATAGGAAATTGCTTAATTTTAGAAATTTTTTTACTCTTTTTTTGCTCTATAAAATAGTTGTTTTTAGAATCATTCATCTTAGCAGTGGGATTTACATGAAAAGAGAAACAAATTAAGTTTGAGTGAAAATGTACATTTTTTTGCACTCTCTGGTCAACTGACTCAGTGAATCAAATGACTCAAAAAAGCCGATTCACTTTGGTGAGTGACTCATTAAAACTCGATTCAGTAAAAAGTATCAAATTTACCATCACTACCTGTGTCGGGTAATCTCGGCGAGTTTTTGTGAAGCGCGTATCGAGGCTCGCTTTGATTACGTATGCAGTGACTGATTCAATAACTGGCTCGCCGGTTCGCGCCAGATTCGAAATAAAATGGGCAGCAAAACACAGCTGATTGGAAGAAGGAAGAGATTTTTTTAAAATCTCATCTCTTCTAATAAAGTATGCACACAGTAATAAATATCACGAATGATAAGAACCATAATATAAATAAACAACACTACAGATCCTATAATCTGATTTCTGTCTTTTAGTTTATTAAAAAGTGAAGCGCCACACACTAGTTTGTGTCATTATCCAGATGTACATAAGCATTACACAGTTACTAGGGGTGGGTTTTGATGATCGATTAAAATCGATTCTTGGATAACGTCATATCGATTCATTAAAATCCTGAATCAATTTTTTTTATATAAATGTATTTTGCCCAAAATGCCAGAATCTCAGGTTAAACCTCACAAAATTTCAACAACCACCAAACAGCTAAAGCAGTAAATGAGAGCAGGAACACAGATTCTGCACAAAGACATAAACACAAAGCACAGAGCCTCCGACGGATCAGAAGCAGTGAGATGTCGCCTTTCTCACCCGACGGCTCGTACGTGGACATGGACACGGTCGGGACTGAAAGCCGACAGCTCGCTGATTCTGATGTTTCGGCGGGTCCGCGCTTTGTGTTTACGCCCTTTTTGCACCGATTCTAAAGCTGTTTGATCTCTCTCCAAACAATATTGACCGAACCAGCAGCAAACAAAGATTCAAACTACGCTTCACATAAACGTCGTCATGAATTCCAAATGAATCATCACAATGCTTCGAACCATGAGTCGACCAGTTGGATGGAAAGCTTCAGTTCATCACAAGGCTTCATCTCACCATCACTACCAAGACGGACCACTATCTGAAACAACTTGTCAAGTGAGCACAGAGCAGAAGTACACAAGGGTGAAGGCTTATGAGAAGTGTTGGCACTGGGATCTGCAAAGTGTCATCTTAAGACTACTTGCAAGCAATTTATAAAGACCCACCCGGATGCCCTCCATGCTGTAAATATAAAGCATGTTCCAGACGACAGGCCTGCTCCCAGAGAAAATTATGTATTCAATCTGAATCAATGGTCAGGCTGCTACTTAGTACTGCTGTTAATATTTAATCAAGTACCATTTATATTGTCAGATAGACCCTATATAATATCCTTGCTCTTATACACAGCGACTTTACCATTTCTGGTTCGGGACCACTGTCTTCTAAAGGCTGGTAAGTCTTCTGGTACAAAATGTGAAGAAGTAAATGTGATGCATTCAGCTATGAATGGAGCAGACAATGTACACTCCAATAGTGGATTTAGTGATCAGTGGTCATGACACTTTGCATGCTAATGATCAAGGAACTGACCTCACAGCCCATTGTTCATTCATTATGCAAAAATTATGCAAGTGTTTATAAGATTGGAGAAACCTGCAGTCAGCTGAGACTGAAGAAGTCTCTGGGATGAGTTACGAAACGTTTGTCCCACTGAAAACGCTACGTCCAGATGAACAGAATCAACTTCTGGGATTTCCTTACCTGGATGATTGAGCGTGCATCTAGATATTACCCACAATTACTTAGGTACACGGGAACAAAGGGACAGCAAGTCAGTTTCTTACAGAGGAAGAAATAAACAAATAATTATACTGCAATTAATTTTAAGCAGTGTGTAATTATTCAGAAAAAGACGGAAAGATACGTCACATCTTTCTACATTTTATTTTTCATATGATTCAGTTAATCTTTTACATCCTGCCTGGATAAAATGACGAAAATATATGACTTACAATAAAAATATTTTTACTGCAACATAACAAAAAAATGAAGGTTTGTGTCTTCATGGAGCAAAACACACTCACATCCTGTAAGAAAACAGACCACTGAAAACATTAAATATATTCTTACCCACGTGTAATTTTCCACATACTGCCTGTTTAAAATGACACAAATTTATGAATTTACTTTTTTTTACTGTAACATTAAAAATTGCAGGAACGGTTGTGAGCTGCTGGAGCAAAACAGACTCACACAATATTGTAAGACAATAGAGCCCATTTAAAACACATTTCCTGTGAGTTACAACAGAAGTGGCACAGCACTGACACTGATAATTACCTCACAATGAACAGCCAAATAAACAGTAACAGGTCTGACAGTTTGACCCAGAAGGTGAACTCTTCTGACATTTTGCTTTTCTTGTGATCAGATGATGGGAGTAATGTTTGCTCTGCATGCTGTTTGTGGACACAGCCAGTGAAGTGTAACTTGCTAAACTTGTGTTGGGATAACTAACTCCATAAGCTAAGATTTTGTAATCGCGGCTCGATCGCTTCACAACATTCATGATCTTCTCTTAAACTCTTTTTCTTTCCATCCTGTCTTGCAGCTCTATTGTCATCATCCTTTCCTGAGTATTGCCCTCTCTTTGAAAAAGGAAGAAGGGGCTCAGAATTGATGTAATCCTGCCCCCACCTTCAACCCAAGTATGTGTGGTAGTCACTGCTACCACACAAACATGTCCTGAACCACGCTCACATACTTCTCTGTCACTTCTGACTTCATCATGCAGTACCACAGTGCCTCTTTTTGCACCCTTTCATGTTTTCACTAGATCTACAAAGACAGTGAAGCTCTGACTTTCTCAGGAAATTAAAGCTGAATTCTGTGAAGCCTGATCTCAAGCTTTTTAAGTTTGACGCAGCATCCAGAAGAACTTTTGTTCAGAACCCCCGTTTCTCCCACTGTGTTCAAATGAACCCTGTCAGGGTAATGTCCCATTGGTCTGCCACTTTTCTCACAGGAGGACACTTTGTGGGTCTTTTGATGGCTCAATAGACTTTTGTAATGGATGAAAGCCTTTCCACAGTCACCACATACAAATGATTTAACTCCAGAGTGGGTGCGCTGATGTGATTTTAAGCAAGTCATACGAGTAAAAGCTTTTCCACAGTCACCACATACAAATGATTTAACTCCAGAGTGGGTGCGCTGATGTGATTTTAAGCCAGTCATGTGAGTAAAAGCCTTTCCACAGTCACCACATACAAATGATTTAACTCCAGAGTGGATGAGCTGATGCATTTTTAACCTACTAATCCCAGTAAAAGAATTTCCACACAGATCACAGACAAATGATTTACCTCCAACATGGATCATATAATGTCTGTTAAAGTGAGTTTTTAGAGTAAAAGACTTTCCACACTGATCACAGCTGAATGGTTTCACACCGGTGTGGATCAGCTGATGTCTTTTTAAGCTGGCTCTATGAGTAAAGGTCTTCCCACATTGATCACAGCTGAATGGTTTCAACCCTGTGTGGATCAGCTGATGTGATTTTAAGTGACCAATCTGAGTAAAAGACTTTCCACACAGATCACAGCTGAAAGCTTTAACTTCAGTGTGGATGACCTGATGTAATTTTAAGCTCCATCTATGAGTAAAGGTCTTCCCACATTGATCACAGCTGAATGGTTTCACCCCTGTGTGGATCAGCTGATGTGCTTTTAAGTGACCAATCTGAGTAAAAGACTTTCCACACTGATCACAGCTGAATGGTTTCACACCGGTGTGGATCAGCTGATGTGATTTTAAGTTGCATCTTAGAGTAAAGGTCTTTCCACACTGATCACAGCTGAATGGTTTCACACCGGTGTGGATCAGCTGATGTGATTTTAAGCTACCAATCAGAGTAAAGGTCTTTCCACACTGGTCACAGCTCAAGCTTCTCTCCTCCCCGTTGGCGCGCTTGCGTCTTCTGGGCTGCTTCATAGCAGGAAAAGTCTTTTCCACAGGGATCGCCGCTGGCTCATCTTTACTTTCTGGTGCTGGATGTTTTTGGTTGATGTCATCCATGTGCTGAGGTTTCGGCCTGCTTTCACTTCTTTCTCCTGTAATGACAAAGAACCCAAACAGTGACATCAGGTCTATACCTTCAGCTCATCCACAAGTGCCCCCTCTTACCTCACAAAGATAAACAGTTTCACCATCTGCCAAACGTCTCAGGTGCCTGGGGACGCTATGCTGTGGTAAACATTCGAAGTGAGCTCATTTTGGGGATAAAAGTAGTAAAAGTTCAAGATTGTGAATAAAATTTTGGCTTGTGTGACTTCAAAGTTTTTTAGTTTTTACTTTGTTCAAATTTGAAGAACATCACACTTACAATGTGCAGTTCAGGTTGTATGTGTGAGAGCTGTACAACCAAATCCACACTGACTCAGATTTCCCTCTGATTAACCACGAGGGTGACACACAGTTATCAAAGTCTGCAGACACTGTCAGCTGCAATCAACACCTTTGTGGCGGAGGTGTGGTCCGGGGCGCGGCTGCAGGGGAGGAGTGGTGCAGTGAGCTCGACGGGGCGGTGCTGGTAAGAACAGCTGATGGCGATTTTGGACTGATGGTGGTTTTCCTTCCCTTTATATAGTGAGGCGGAGAGGAGTGGAGGAGCGCTAAGGGAAAAGAGACACACATCAGCTGGGATCGAGAGCTGTCAGTCTGTGCGTCATATTGTCTGCTGTGTAAATATCAATAAATGTGGTTCTTGGCAATACGGATCTGCGTGTGTGTGTGCTTGGGCCTGGTATACTCCACAAGTGGTGCCGAAACCCAGGAGCCTGCCGGTGTGGGGATGTCCGACCCGCAGGCTGCGCCGCCCGCCCAGCCTTTGCAGTATTTGGCGCAGATGCTGGCGGAGATGGCAAAGATGAGCCACGACCAGCCACGACCCGCCGAAGCCCCCACCGCTGTCGGTGGCGGTGCCCCGGATGGGGGACGGGGACGACCCCCAGGTTTTTCTGGAGACTTTTCATGCCACGGCGGAGGCCTGCCAGTGGCCGCAGGCGGAGTGGGCTCCGCGTTTGCTGCCTCTGTTGTCAGGGGAGGCTCGGACGGCGGCCCTGGGTCTGCCACCGGCTTCGAGGGGCAGCTTCCAGGACGTGAGCCGGGCGGTGGTGGACAGGTTGGGGCTCACCGCTGAAGATCATCGCCGGCGATTCCGGGCCTGTCGGCTGGCCGTGGCGGATCGGCCGTTTGCTTGGGCCCGGAAGCTGCATGACGCGGCCGTAGGCTGGCTGCAGCCGGGATCGTCAGAAGGCGAGACGCTGCTGGTGGGCAAAGTGGTGCTGGAGCAGTTTGTGGAGGGGCTGCCTGCAGAGACGGCGAGATGGGTCAGGTGCCACCGTCCCGCGAGTCTGGAGGTGGCGGTGACGTTGGCGGAGGACCACCTTGCCGCTAGAGCGGGGGAGCCCCGGGACAGCGGCCGGAGGCCGAACAGACAAGCCCCGGTGCCGGCACCGAGGCGCCGGATGCCTGTGCCAGGGCAGGCAGAGCGGACGCTGGCGTTGAGCCCTACTAATCCTTTTGCTGCGTTTGTGCCTTCCCAGGGACCGGACCTAAGCAGCGCTGCCCCTGAGCCACGGAGAGCAGCACAGACGCCGGGGCAGGAGTGCTGGAAGTGCGGACAGCCGGGACACCTGAGGAGGGACTGTCCTCTGATGGAGGTGGGGCAGGTGTTCCGCGTTGCCGGTGCTCCAGCGCCCTCTCCCGGTCCGGGAGGGACATACAGCATTCCGGTAAGGACTCGAGGGGGTATACGCCATGCTTTGGTGGACACAGGCTGCACGCAGACCCTCGTGCACCAAAGTTTGGTTCGCCCCGGGGCATTGCTGGAGGCAGAATGGGTGGAGGTGAGGTGTGTGCATGGTGATGTTCACAGGTATCCCATAGTGCCGCTGTTATTGAAGTATAAGGGTAAAACGCATAGAATAACGGCTGCGGTTAGCCCGCGCCTGTCGCATCCCCTAATTCTGGGCACAAATTGGCCGGGGTTTTGTCATCTGTTGGGACAGCACGCGGGGGTGCGGTCACGACCGCTAGTAGCATGTAGTGTCTGCGCGGCGCTCAGTGATGACGCGGGGTTGTCCGACACTGACTCTGGGGAGGGGGAGACGGCGAGTCCTTCACAGGTAGTCCCGCCGGCTCCGGAAGTTCCCCCCACGGGTGATTTCCCACTGGAGCAGTCTCGTGACGATACCCTACGCTCAGCCTTTGACCAAGTGATTGAGATTGATGGTCACGTGGTGCGCCCTGAAGCCGTGCGGACCTACCCACGCTTCATTTTGTCGAAAGATAGGTTATACCGAGTGAGTCGTGACGCTCGCACGGAGGTGATGCACACCCAGCTGTTGGTGCCGCAGGGCCGCCGGGAAACGATTTTCCAGGCGGCTCATTATAACCCCATGGCAGGGCATATGGGATACGAAAAAACTCTGGAGCGAATAACGGCCCGATTTTATTGGCCGGGCATCCGAGCGGATGTGCGCCGCTGGTGCGCGTCCTGCCCGGACTGCCAACTTGTTAATCTGCCGGCCATACCAAAAGCGCCTTTGCGTTCGCTTCCACTCATAGAGGTCCCGTTCGAGCGCATTGGCATGGACCTCATCGGGCCGTTTCACCGGAGTGCACGCGGCTACCGCTTTGTGTTAGTCCTGGTGGATTATGCAACGCGGTACCCGGAAGCAGTCCCGCTGCGCACCATCTCTGCAAAGAGTGTGGCGCAGGCACTGTTTCAGGTCATCTCCCGAGTCGGAATCCCGAAAGAGATACTGACTGACCAGGGCATGTCGTTTATGTCTCGTACACTGCGGGAACTATACGAATTACTGGGCATTAAATCTATTCGGACCAGCGTCTACCACCCTCAGACGGACGGGCTGGTGGAGCGGCTGAATAAGACCTTAAAGTCCATGATTCGTAAGTTCATTAACGAGGATGAACGCAATTGGGATCACTGGCTAGACCCTCTGTTATTCGCAGTGCGGGAGGTGCCCCAGGCCTCTACGGGATTTTCTCCCTTTGAACTGCTGTTCGGCAGGAGGCCACGTGGGGTGCTCGACCTGATTAAAGAAAGCTGGGAGGACGGTCCGAGCCCCGCCAAGAATGAGATTCAGTACGTGTTAGACCTGAGAGCAAAACTCCACACTTTGGGGAGGTTGTCATGGGAGAATTTGCTCCAGGCTCAGCAGCGTCAGCAACGCCTGTATGACAGAGGGGCTAGACTTAGGCAATTTTCACCGGGAGACAAAGTGCTTGTATTACTCCCTTCTTCCAGCTCGAAGTTGCTCGCCAAGTGGCAAGGACCCTTTGTGGTCACACGGCGAGTCGGGGACGTTGACTTAGAGCTGGGCGATAGAACGATAACGATATGTATCGCGATATAACTTTTACTCGATAGAGAAATTAAGCTATCGCGATAGACCTCGCCGCTCTTGTCCTCTTAAAAAAAAAAAAAAAAAAAAAAAAAAAGGTCAGCCAATCCAAATTAAGTAGCACAGAGCCGAACCAATCACAGCCGCAGCGTCACGTCGCGTGACTTGTTACTTACAGCACACGTGCCAAGCCGCACGTGTGTTTGTTTGGGAAGCAGCCAGCGGGTAATGGAGCCAGCGCGTAATGGAGGAAATGAGTGTGCCAACTAGAAAAGTCAACCGAGCGTGACCGAAGAGAAAACAGATGATGGTTCCAATGCCGGAGAGATTGTCAAACGGAAGAGCCATAGAAGTTCCGTAGTGTGAAGGTATTTCGGCTATTTCAAGTCTGACAAAAAACAGAGTAGCGTGCACTGTAAATTGTGCCGAAAGCAAGTCTGGAAATACAATAAACTGGTGCATGCGTCACACTATTGTCTGCTGTGTAAATATCAATAAATGTGGTCCTTGGCAATACGGATCTGCGTGTGTGTGTGTGCGCTTGGGCCTGGTATACTCCACAACCTTTTATTATAATGCACAGGTGATGTTGTGGATAGGTGTAGCTTTGGGTCACGTGGTGCCGGTAATAGTAATAGTGATTGCTAGATCACCTGTTCACATCCCGAGGGAATTTTTGTGAATGAGTGGGTGATGGAGGAAGTCGACCATTGCTGACCGCTCAAGCTTAGAATGTTTTTTTGATCACTGTTTTTCTACAGATTTTAAGGATTTGATAACAAACAAAGAAGTTTTTAATCTGGAACTTTGACATACGTTTTGAACTGCGGGCGCGTCAACATTATTCCCCTATTCAGCTGCTCGGCAACTCAAAGGCTTGACAGTCGCCAATATTTGTCAGCAAAAACGTGCGACGGCAATGGAGCCTCCTGCAATCAGCGCTGAATAAACGCCGACGCGAGCCCACACGCCATCGCCACTACACCCATAAAATCGGCTAGTCTGACAGATAAGGAGAAGACGACGGTGGTATGTAAACTGTGTTATTGTGCTGCGTGTTGTTTGTTTGAACGCAGTTTGGATTCTGACCATACGAAGATGTTTTCGTGACACGCCCACCGCTACGTTTGCTGTTGGATTTGGTGTGTGTGTGTGTGCTGTGGCTCTGCAGGCATTCAACTGAGTTTGAAGGAATCGCTGTTGCCTTTGTTTTGGATTTTGGCATGCTGCTTATGTTGAATGCTTAAAATGACTGGATCGCAGGCTGCATCTGTTGTTGGAAAAACTGAAAAGGATAAAAGATTAATTTCCCTCACTGAGAAAGCTCTTGCAAACAAAATTGAAACCATCCAAACAGATCGGAAAAGGCATGTAAACAAAATAAAAAGTGTTATTATGGCACTTAAAGAGCTAATGAAAGGTGATAAAAATCATTCACAAGTCAAAAAACAGTTTGATGAGTTAACACACCTGTTTAAGGATGCCAGTGCATTGCATGAATCTTTACTTTCTCTAATCTCATTTGATGAGAAAGATAAACAAAATACATGGTTCTCAAGCATCGCTAAATACAATAAAGGGTTTATGGAGGATGTTAAGATATGGCTTTCTGAAACGTTCGGGGAGGCCATCATCTGACAAAGCACAGTCACAGGAAACTTCCCTGGGAGGAGAAGTGGAGGTGCGAGAACACATTGGAAAATCAAGATGGCAGCGCGCACGGGTGCAGCTCTCCAGTTTGGTGCTCATTTTTACTTTTAATGTGGATATTTTTTAATGTTTGCAACGCGCCATCTCTTACAGTCGCCAGAACCTAATTGACCTAGGTTTTAAATATAGTTTGTCTGTTTCTGGCGACTATCAGCGAACACAAAACATCCTGGAGGAGATAGCGAGACCGCCGGGGTCACCGTGGATGGTCTGCCCGCCCAGCAAGCGTAGAAGGCGACGGAGGGAAAGAAAGAAGAGGGGATGCCGGTCGGGCTCAGACGCTAGGCTACGCAAACATCCACACCGGCCAGCACTTCCGAGCCTTTTCCTATCGAACGCCAGATCCATCATCCACAAATTGGAGCTACAGATAGCCACCACGAGCTTTGCACGTAACTGCAGCATTATTCTTATTACGGAGACGTGGCTTCACCCGCTGATTCCCGACGCTGCAGTCGAGTTAGCAGGCCGCACGCTACACCGGCATGATAGAAACAGCAACTCAGGTAAAAGCAGAGGAGGGGGGCTATGTGTTTACGTGCATAACGAGTGGTGTTGTAACAGCAGGATCATTCACACACACTGCTCTCCTGATTTGGAGGTTCTGGCAGTCTCGTACAGACCTTTTTACATCCCGAGGGAGTTTAGAGTAGTCATTGTGATAGCTGTTTATATACCGCCGGATGCTAACGTTAGCACGGCTCTTTGCCTCTTGCTCTACACCATAAACAAACAACAGCTTGCCCACCCCGATGGGGTTTTTATTGTCGCCGGCGACTTTAACAAAGCGTGCCTAAAGACTGTGCTTCCTAAATTTGCCCAGTTTGTGGACTTTGCTACGAGAGGAGAACCCACTTTGGACCATGTCTATAGAGATTGACAGACCACGTGACTTTCGCGCATTGCAAAACAATCCAAGTACCGCATCAAATGCAAGCATTTGCAGCACCGCAAAACGTTCATTCTTCGGTTCCAATAAATTCTTGCTTTTTCTTTGCCCCCCAAAAAGGTATGTACAAAACGAAGGAGAACAATCCCGGTCCGTACAAAGACAGACTTGATGAAAAGTCAAAGAAAAGATACGAGGAAAAAAATCAAACCAGTGAAAGGGTTAGACCCTTACGAGCACACAGAGGGACAAAATACGTTAGCATGCTGCCCAACTTTCACCATGCTCATATTTATAATTATACGGTTCTTGGAGTGAGTGCATACACTCGTGAAGTTTAGTACCGTATTTTCACGACCATAAGGCGCACTGTGCTAAAAGGCGCAGTCTCAGTTATGTGTGCCCTTACTGTATTTAACACACACATAAGGCGCACTGGACCATAGGGCGCATACAAGTACCGTATTTAAAAATAAAGCAGGAGCAAAACAAAGTTTGGTACTCACATTTTTATCATCAATCAAACCCATCGAAGTCCTCATCCTCTGTGTCTGAATTGAACTGCTGCGCTAAATCTCCATCAAACATGCCAGGTTCACTGTCTTCACTGTCAGAGTCACTTTCCGTGCCGTGCGGCTCCTCGGAAACGATGCCGGCTTTTGCGAAAGCTCGAACAACAGTGCCAGCAGACATGTTAGCCCAAGCATCTACAATCCATTGGCAAATTGTGGCGTAACTCGCCCGGCGCCGCCTTCCACTCTTAGTGAAACTGCGTGGAAAAAACCACCTGGTCTCCTTACATACACCTCCCTCAGCCAGTCTTTCATCATTTCCTCATCCATCCAGCCCTTTTCATTTGCCTTAATGATGATTCCTGCTGGAAACTTCTCTTTAGGCAAAGTCTTTCGCTTAAAAATCACCATAGGCGGCAGTTTCTGTCCATTAGCATGGCAGCCAAGCACAACAGTAAAAGAAGACTTTTCATACCCCGTTGTGCGTATCGCTACCGTGCTGGTCCCCTTCTTCTCCACAGTGTGACTCACCGGGATGTCAAAAGTGAGCGGGACCTCGTCCATGTTTGTGATGTGGCTGGGCTGGATGTTTTTGTCGCCGATGTGTTTGCTGCAGTAGGAGCGGAAGATGGCCAGCTTTTCCTTATAATCCGCTGGAAGTTGCTACGCTACCGTAGTCCTGGTCCGGATGGAAAAATGGCACCGTTTCATAAAACGAAAGCACCAAGACGGACCTCCTTGGAAATGTTCAATGTTCATCTCTTCAGCTAGTGAAACTGCTTTTAGCCGAATGGTGACCGTCGAAACGCTTCTCCCGCTCGCTCTTTGCTCGATGATCCACCGCTCGAGTCTTTCCTCCAACTCGGGCCACCTCGCCTTATGTCCGCGGAAACTCAGCTGCGTTTTCTTGACCTGCCGGAGCTTGTTTTCCAGCTTCCTCCATTTGCGAACCATCGATTCGTTAATCTTAAATTCTCTCGCCGCTGCTCGATTTCCATGTTCCTCCGCGTAGCTGATTGCCTTCAGTTTAAACTGTGCTTCGTAAGCGTGTCTCTTTGCCATTTTCAGGGTTGTTAAAACAACGATGTCCTGCATAATGCACATACCTGTTCTTTTATACAGGTATGTGCGATTGTCCCGGTATATACGATCAACGCCCACACTTCACCCTTTAACGTTCTCATGGTGTTCTCTACTACGTCCTCCTTACAACACATAGGGGCGCACCGCGCTATAGGGCGCGCCGCACTTTTTGAAGAAAATCTAAGACTTTTAAGTGCGCCTTATGGTCGTGAAAATACGGTAACTTCAGGTCACTGCAACAAGCCCAGGTACAGTTTACCGACGGATGGGTGCAGGACCTTGAAATGCACCGTGTAGAACGAAAGACCATCGTACGTATCATAAGTTTACCAGTCTTACAAATCGTCTTCATAAATACACATTCGTTAACAGTTTATTAATAGGACCTTTGAGCTCAACAATAATTAATTAGTAGTGGAAATAATTTCTGGTACGCATCACAGAAATGTAGCAGTGACAAATATTGTATGCTGTAATCGTACTGGGCAATTAGTAATACAAAACAACTGTTTTATCCTGTGAATAAAAGTATATGTTTTTGTCAATGTACCATGGTAATAACAGAAGCGAAACGCAATATTGTGTCAGGACAATTCACTATTTATGCACAATAAACAAAGGAGCATAGCGCGATAATTTCTGTTCAGCGCCAGACTTGCTTGTAACCTATATCACTAATTATGTTAAGAAAAATGACGCATTAACTACAACAGCAGACTGACCTTTGTGGAAATGCTTGGAGCAGACTAACCTGTGAGCTGGAGTGTTCTGTGACGTTATATTTGGTCTTTGAATGGCTGTAATCCAGTCGCCTCTTTGTTACTTCGGAAACATGGCTCGAACAATTTCTCTTCAACGACGTAATCCGATAACAACCGATCTCTTTACCCGTCGGCTTCCCGTGGCTGTCATGCGACCGGCTATTGCAGTTAATAATACAACAGCTTCTTGCCATTTTTTGTGTTTCTTTTTATCGCTGTATAACCGATTTCAATTGAAAGCCTGCGTGCGCTAGTACCTCTTGCCACGAGTTCCCAGAATTCTTTACGGTTTTACCCCTGAATGACGTCACATTTTCAATCTCTATTCAAACATCAGGCATGCTTTCAGAGCGACACCCCTCCCCCACCTGGCTGGATCTGACCACCTCTGCATGTCCCTCACCCCCACCTACACCCCCCTGCTGAGAAAAATAAAGCCCCAGACAAAGACAATAAAAACCTGGCCTGAAGGAGCCCTTTCTCAACTGCAGGACTGCTTCTCAACAACTGTATGGGATTTATTCTGCAGCCACAACCTCCAGGATTACACGGACACTGTACTCTCGTACATCAGGAACTGTGTTGACAATGTCACCGTCAACAAAAGGGTCAGGGTGTTTCCAAATCAAAAACCCTGGATGAATAGCAAAGTGCAATCCCTCCTAAAAAGCCGCAACACTGCCTTCAAGTTAGGGGACAGGGCTGCATATAGGGCGGCCAGGGCAGACAGGAGTAGAGGAATCAGAAAAGCTAAGGCTGCCTATAGGAGGAGGATTGAAGATCACTTTGCTGACAACGACCCCAGAAAAATGTGGCAGGGGATCAATCACATTACCAACTACAGAAGCAATAACCAGGCGACATCTAGGACTGATGCCTCGCTGGCTGAGGATCTAAACCGTTTCTTCGCCCGCTTTGAGACGACCAGGCCCCCAGCTGCCACACCACTTCCACCCGCCCCCAGCACTGGCACACTAACACTCAGGGAGCATCAAGTGAGGTGTGTTCTAAGGTCAGTGAATCCCAGGAAGGCGGCAGGTCCTGATGGAATACATGGAAAGGTTCTCAGAGCATGTGCTGACGAACTGACCGGAGTCTTCACTAAAATCTTCAACCTTTCCTTGTCATCAAACACCATCCCGCCCTGCCTCAAAACCTCCACCATCATCCCCATCGCCAAGAAGACAGCTGTGGCCAGCCCAAATGACTACAGGCCTGTTACACTTACGCCTGTAGTGATGAAGTGCTTTGAGAGACTGGTCTGTCAGCACATCAGGGCCAGTCTGCCTCCCACTCTGGACCCCCACCAATTTGCCTAGAGGACAAATCGATCCACCGAGGACGCTATCACCATAGCGCTCCACACTGCGCTGAGTCACCTGGAGCACCAAGGAAGCTATGTGAGAATGCTCTTCCTGGACTTCAGCTCAGCATTCAATCATATCATCCCGGAGATCCTGGTCCAGAAACTGTCTCACCTGGGACTCTCCACCCCATCTGCCTCTGGATCAAGGACTTCCTGACAAATAGACCACAGTCTGTCAGACTCGGCCCCCACCAGCACCATCACACTCAGCACCGGGTCTCCACAAGGATGTGTTTTGAGTCCCCTCTTGTTTATGCTCTACACATCCGACTGCTCCCCTACCCATCTCTCAAACACCATCATAAAGTTCGCGGATGACACCACTGTGCTTGGACTCATCTCAAGGGGGGATGAGTCGGACTACAGAGATGAGGTCAACAGACTGACTAAGTGGTGTTCAGTTAACAACCTCCAACTGAACACCACGAAAACTAAAGAACTTATCTTGGACTTCAGGAAGGACAGAGCAGACCCGGCCCCACTCTACATCCACGGGAACTGTGTGGAGAGGGTACACTCCATGAGGTTTCTGGGGGTGCACATCTCTGATGACCTCTCCTGGACTGCAAATACCACAGCGGTGGTTAAAAAGGCCCAGCAGCGTCTCCACTATCTGAAAGTGCTCAGGAGGAACAACCTGGAGGAGAGGCTGCTGGTGACATTTTACAGAGCCACCATAGAGAGCGTCCTAACGTACGGCATAACATCATGGTATGCAGGATGCTCAGCTGCGGACAGGAAAGTACTGCAGAGGGTCATCAACACAGCCCAGAAGATCACTGGCTGCTCTCTGCCCAGCCTGGAGGTCACTGCAAACTCTCGGTACCTCAGCAGAGCTGGCAATATCATCAAGGACCACTCTCACCCCAGCAACCAACTGTTTGAACTATTACCGTCAGGCCGACGGTACAGGTCACATAAAACCAGGACAAACAGATTCAGGGATAGCTTCTTTCCCAGAGCTATCACCGTAGTAAATAAGCACAAAAACAATTGAACCATAGCTATTCCATACAGTCACTGTCATTATATTATGCTGCTATTCATGCTGTCATTATATTAATGCTGCTATCCTGTATATATTGTACATACTATTGTTTGAGTACTTACGATTGTTTTTTTTTTTCGTACTTTTTATATTTTACATTTATATTTATTATTGAAACTTGCACCAAGGGAGTGGCACTCCAATTTTGTTGTACTCTGTATAATGACAATAAAGGCTATTCTATTCTATTCTGAAAAGAACCTCAATCATCTCTTAATCCCCAGAATGATGTTAATGATAAAGTGTCGCCATCCGACAGTGTGTCAAATAAAGGCAGTAGGTCAAGCTCAAGAGTATCATCTACTTCATCTGCACGTCTCAGGGCAGAAGCTGAAATGGCCGCCTTGCTCGCACATCAACATGTGCTGAAAGAAAAACACTCTCTTGAAGAACAAGAGGAACTGAGGAGAAAGAACAACTTCAGCTTGAAGCAGATATAGCTGCAACTGTTGCAAAGGTGAACGTGCTAAGAACTGGATCCACTATGCGGAGCGTCACTTCACGGAAATCTAATGGAATGGAATCATATTTTAAAACAAAGGGAAAACGGCCTTGAAATTCTTAATGCGGATGCAGAGACTTTTGTTCCACAGACGCTTACAAAAGGAAATGCAATCACTGGGAATGCAGAGCTTCAAGTAAAAACAGTGCAACAGAATATGAAAAGGGAAAGGCCTGCACCAGCTCTTATGGGCCTTCTGACGCTTTTGGATCAATTCCACCTTTGCCTAAGCCACAAGCTGCTCATCCAGTAGCCAATGAAAATCTGTTGTCCATTATGGAAAAACAAAATGAATTAACTTGTATGTTGGTCCATCAGCAAAGTCTTTCTTCACTGCCCAAAAGGGAGATTCAAACCTTTGATGGTGACCCTTTACATTTTCAGGCTTTTATGCGCTCGTTTGAACAGGTCATAGAAGCAAAGACTGGCGATGCTGGCGACTGCCTGCATTATCTTGCAAAGTACACCAAGGGGCAGCCCAATGAACTTGTTAAAAGCTGTCAACATATGTCTGGAAGTGCTGGATATGTAAAGGCAAAGACTCTGCTGTATGAGCACTTTGGGAATGGACATGTGATTGCATCTGCTTGTTTGAACAAAGTTCACTCATGGTCACTGATTAGATCAGAAGATGGAAAAGCTCTTCAGGCATATTGTTTGTTCTTACGTGGATGCTGCAATGCAATGGAAGAGATTAATGATCTCTCTGAATTAAATACACCTGCCAATATGCTTGCTGTGATTAGAAGACTGCCATATAAGTTAAAAGACAAATGGCGAACAGTACCATGTGACATTCAGGAGAGGCAACATCGCAGAGCCGCATTCATTGACATTGTTTCCTTCCTTGAGCGTCAAGTTAAAATTGCAACAGATCCTGTCTTTGGAAATCTATGTGACATTCCAGCAACACATCTAACAGCCAAGGGCAGCAATGGAGGGAAACGTTCTCCACATCTAAGAGCTAAAGGAAGTAGCTTTGCCACAACAGTCTCTGATGTTGAGAGACAGAATCAGACAGGGGCTCAAGATCGTCACAGCACTGTGAAGGCTTGTTTTTTTCTGCAAAGGCAGACACACACTGGAGTCATGTGCTCTGCTTGATAAGAAACCTCATAATAAGAAGATTTCTTTTCTTAAAAAGAATAGCATCTGTTTTGGCTGTTTGTATACTGGGCACATAAACAAAGAATGCAGAAAACGCCTTTCATGTAAAATCTGTGGTCTCTGACATGCAAGTATACTCCATATCCACCACAAAGAGAAGAATGAAGTCAAACCTAATAATGAGGCAGATAACATTCCTGTTACGATCCAGACTAGTGGTCTTACTGGGGCCGGTGAACAGGACTGTAAGCTTGCCATTGTGCCAGTTAAAGTAAAATCAAAGAGAGGTCAAAGAATAGTGGAAACGTATGCCTTTCTGGACCAAGGGAGTTCAGCATCCTTTTGTACAGTGGGTCTTATGGACAAGCTGAATTTTTCTGGGAGGAGGACAAAGATTCTCCTGCGCACCATGGGACAGGAGAAAGTGGTGGACAGTTTCATTGTACCTGAACTTGAAGTTGCTGGATTGGACAGTGACATGTACTGTGATATGCCTAACCTCTTCACTCAGCATAAAATGCCTGTAGATATTGGTAACATCCCAAATCAACAGGACCTGGATGACTGGCCACATTTGAAGCATGTTCATTTGCCAGAAATTAAGGCCAATGTGGAGCTTTTGATTGGCATGAATATGCCCAGAGCTCTAGAACCTTTGGAGGTCATCCGGAGTGTAGGTGATGGACCTTTTGCCATTAGGACTGTGCTTGGCTGGACAGTGAATGGGCCACTTAATCGAGAATGCTGTGGAAGGCCAGGATGTTTGGCAACAGTTACTGCCAACAGAGTTTCTGCTGTCAACCTGGACAAGCTATGGAAACAGCAGTTCAAGATGGACTTTCCAGAGAGCAGCGATGATGAACAGATGGGGCTGTCAAAGGAAGACTTGAAGTTCCTGGAATTGGCCAGCAAGTCGGTGACTTTGGGGGATTGGCACTACAGCATTGCCCTGCCACTGAAAGACCGAGACATAAGAATGCCTGACAACCGTGCAATCGCTGAGCAACGAGCCTTAGGTTTGAAGAAAAGGTTAATCAGAGATAAAGACTTTCACAAAGACTACACTGCCTTCATGACAGATCTCATATCTAAAGGATATGCAAAGAGAGTGCCAGTCGCAGAATTAGAGCGCAGTGATTGGAAGCTTTGGTATATCCCTCACCATGGGGTTTACCATCCTACCAAGGGGAAGATGCGGGTCGTCTTTGACTGTGCAGCATCATTCCAGGGTGTCTCTCTTAATGCGCAGCTCCTGAGTGGTCCTGACTTAACAAACTGTTTGGTTGGCGTACTGACGAGGTTCAGAAAAGAGCCCATTGTTTTGATGTCTGACATCGAGGCTATGTTTCACCAGGTGCATGTGCCAGAGGAAGATGCTGACCTTTTGAGGTTTCTTTGGTGGCCCGGTGGTGATTACAATCAGAGCATGCAGGAGTACAGGATGGGTGTTCATTTGTTTGGGGCAACGTCCTCTCTGAGCTGTGCTAACTACGCCCTGCGGAAATGCGCAGAGGACAACAAAGCATACTTCAGCCAGCAGGTGACTGACACCATTCTGTATAGTTTTTATGTGGATGACTGCCTTGCTTCAATATGCTCTGAAGAAGAAGCCATCAATCTTTACTCAGACCTCAGAGACATTTGCACCAAGGGTGGTTTCCACTTAACAAAGTGGATCAGCAATAGCCGCAGCGTTTTGGCAGTTATACCTGAGGAGGAAAGAGCAAATGAAGTTAAGGACCTAGACCTGGATTGTGACCTTTTACCTATTGAGCGGGCATTGGGAGTGAAGTGGTGCCTGCAGTCAGATGCATATAAGTTCTGCATATCCATCCCAAACAGACCATTGACTGGGAGAGCGATCCTATCCACAGTAAGCTCCTTCTATGACCCTCTGGGGTTCCTTGCTCCTGTTATCTTCACAGCCAAGAGAATCCTTCAAGATCTGTGCCAGAGGGGGATAGGATGGGATGATGCTATACCATCAGCAGTTGCTCAAGAGTGGAAAAGCTGGGTAGAAGAATTGCATCTGTTGAACAACATCAGCACGGGACGATGTTTAAAACCTTCTGATTTTGGACAGACGACCACTGCTCAGTTGCACCACTTTGCAGATGCGAGTGAGTGAGAAGGGCTATGGGGCCGTTACCTACCTGTTGTTGTACAACAGTCGCTCACAGATGCACAGTTCCTTCATAATGGGAAAATCCAGGGTGGCACCTTTAAAACCAGTCACAATCCCTCGCATGGAATTGACGGCAGCAGTGGTAGCAGTTTGCATGGATAGAATGTGGAGGAGGGAGTTGAGACTACCTCTCCTAAACTGTCTTTTGGACGGACAGCACCGCAGTGTTGAAATATATAAACAATGAGACTTCCAGGTTCCGTGTTTTTGTGGCGAACAGAGTGTCAGAAATCCTCAAGGCTTCTAGTGCCTCCCAATGGAGGTATGTGAACACCACACATAACCCTGCGGACCTTGCCTCCAGAGGTATGAAGGCAGAGACCTTTTTACGTGACACTGAATGGATATCTGGTCCTGCATTTCTTACACAGCCAGAGAACAATTGGCCTGTGAACCCAGAAAACTTGCAAGAACTTCCACATGAAGATCCTGAAGTTAAGGTGTCTGCTGCCATCGAGGTCTTACAAGCACACGATGATGATCATCCTCTGACCCTTTTAATCCATCGTGCTTCATACTGGACTCGTCTCATCAGGGTGATGGGTTGGATTTTGAGGTTCAAGACATTGGACGAGGAAGGGCTCCAAACTGCTCTTTGTGAAGTGGAGTCAATCCTCAACAGTAGACCCATTACGCTGGAATCCACTGATCCAAATTATTTGGAAGCATTAACACCAAACCATCTCCTTCTCAAGTCCAACCCGTCTTTACCACCTGGCCTGTTCCGCCTGTTCTACGCACGTAAACGATGGAGGCAAGTTCAATATATATCTGACCTGTTTTGGAACAGATGGACTAAAGAGTACTTGCCACAACTTCAGCAGCGCCAGAAATGGGGAAGGATTAAATGCAACTTTGTTCCTGGAGATGTGGTCCTTATAGTGGATGATTCTGCACCTCGTGGTTCATGGATCATTGGGAGAGTCACCGGAGCTACACCAGATGAAAAGGGGCTTGTGCGTCAGGTCTGGATTAAGACCCCAACCAGCCATGTGTGCAGACCCGTCACAAAGATATGCCTTCTTCAGGAGGCCTCTGACCCATGACGATGACATTTTTGACACAGAGTGACATAACTAACTTTGAATTGACTTTAATGTTATGAGATGTACATCACAGACTGACTATATTTAGGCTAAGTGCTGGTAACCTCTGGCCTATGAATGACTGACCGTGTGCAGACAGAAGAAAAGAAGAGAAGAAATGAGAAAATAACTTTGGTGGACTTTTGAGTATGTTACGTTGTCTCACTGGGTGTCTGTGATGTGATGAAGTGTGTCTGTGATGTGATGAAGTGTGTGTTGTGAGTTATGGTGTTGGATGTGTAATTATTACTGTAAGAATGTAATAATTAGGGGCCGGAATGTTATGGATAGGCGTAGCTTTGGGTCACGTGGTGCCGGTAATAGTGATTGCTATATCACCTGTTCACATCCCGAGGGAATTTTTGTGAATGAGTGGGTGATGGGAGAAGTCGACTTTTGCTGACCGCTCAAGCTTAGAATGTTTTTTGATCACTGTTTTTCTACGGATTTTAAGGATTTGATAACAAATAAAGAAGCTTGCAATCTGGAACTTTGACATACGTTTTGAACTGCGGGCGCGTCAACATTATTCCCCTATTCAGCTGCTCGGCAACTCAAAGGCTTGACAGGCGCCAATAGGTGAGTTATAATGCATCTCCACTAGAAGATGGTCCCCTGTTATCTACTTTTTCACAGGCAAGCGTGGGTGAGAGTCTACAGCATTCTACCCCCCAAGGACACGTAGTCTAATGCCTTTATTTTTCATGACCATGTCCACTTAATACTGTACTATATGGTTATATGGCATTTTAGTTAATATACAGCATAGAATTGAGGCACTTCAAATATTTTCATCTCAACACCTCCTCCCTGGAGATAAGGAGTCTCACTATCTGCCTAATGTCTCATGGTGCCTGGGAGTGTCAGTCCAACTCACTCACAATACCCATCTGTGTGTGGAATAACATATTTGATGTTTTCCTATATGTAGAACAAAGTCGCACAAAATGTACTATAGATATTACTAAAGTCATTTTGTCAAAACATATGATCAACACATAAAATAAAGAAATGTCCATCACAAGAGTTAGCAGCTTACACAAGAACAGAAAGAATATGAAAGAGAAGTGGAAAAGGAAAACAGAGGATTATTAATGAAGTCATGATCACTCCACAGACATCACCTTCATATGAAGAGAAACAAAGAGTGTAACTCAAATGATAAAACATTAAGTTCCTGAGGCAGACAAACAGAGAGGCTAAACAGAAGGCAGAAATCAAACCAAAGTGAGCTAAGAGAGAGAGACCCTGTAGAAAATGATGAAGTTAAGCAACCAGTGTAGTTATAACTGACTTACTCTGGATCTCCTCTCAGACTCAGGAGGGGGCGAGCGGGCCGGCTTTGTAGTTGGAGTCGGACCAGCAGAGACAATGGGCTCACTGACCTCCACTCCCCAAGTCAGTCACCACGAGGACAAGTTCTTTGTTTAGAGATGATTTAATCCAAGCTCACCAACAACATCATTCAGCTGTCCTCGTCAGAACTAATGAAATAAAAGCAGTAACATTTAGAAACGTCAGTTTACTAAACATAAAAATATTGCTCTATTAGCCTCGCTCACATGTTCTGTAAAGATTAAATGACTTAAATCATCACGTGGTTTACAAAAACACATTGTTAATCTCAGCAAATAAGTGCGCATCCAGAAATAACTGTTTCATCTCGTTTGACATGGAAACTTAAAATTACAAAGAGACACTGAACGCACCTTCCTACCAGCTGTAACCTAGCAGGAGAACGTACGTTCGTCTTCGCAGCTGCAACACATACCTCACAAAAAGCCGTTCATCAATTAGATTTAACACGACGCTTCTCCACAATACTTTGATGCGGGTTCTTCAAAAAGTGCCCTTTTTTTTTTTTAAACGGCGGAAAGACACAGCAAAGAGCACAGTACGCACAACCCTTCGTCTTCTCCCCTGCTTCTTCTTCTTCTTCTTCTTCTGCTTCTTCTTCTTAAATTCTATTGGCGGTTTGCAAACAATAAAATGGTGCGTTACCGCCACCAACTGGTATGGAGTGTCGACCCTCAAACCCTCCCCAAATGTTTACTCTCTTTTAAAAACTGGAATAAAGCCTGATAATTAGTGATGTGTCCTGTGTGTCGAAGCTTCGATACCTGTGTCGGGTAATCTCGGCGAGTTTTCGCGCCAGATTCAGTTCAGTTCAGTTCATTTTTATTTCAAACATTTCAAACATGTGCCTTCACGATCATTACAAAATATCATTCCATTATTTGTTTGAAAAGGAGTAGGCAGAAGTATTTACTTATTTGTCCCTACCCCCTCAAGTTCAATAAATTTATTCGAAATAAAGTGGGCAGCAAAACACAGCTGATTTCCCCATCAGTGTTGTTGAACAGATTACGTACGTGTTACATAGTTACTTGAGCATTTATTGTTCGATGGAACCAGCAAGGAAGAGATTTTTTTTATCTCATCTCTTCTAATAAAGTATGCACACAGTACTAAATATCACGAATGATTAGTACCACAATATAAATAAACAACACCACATATCCTATAATCTGATTTCTGTCTTTTAGTTTTTTAAAAAGTGAAGCGCCACACACTAGTTTGTGTAATTATCCAGATGTACATAAGCATGATTACACAGTTACTAGGGGTGGGTTTTGATTATCGATTAAAATCGATTCTTGGATAACGTCATATCGATTCATTAAAATCCTGAATCATTTTTTTATATAAATGTATTTTGCCCGAAATCCCAGAATCTCAGGTTAAACCTCACAAAATTTCAACAACCACCAAACAGCTAAAGCAGTGAATGAGAGCAGGAACACGGATTCTGCACAAAGACGTAAACACAAAGCACGGAGCCTCCGACGGGTCAGAAGCAGTGAGATGTCGCCTTTCTCACCCGACGGCTCGTACGGGGATGCGGTCGGGGCTGAAAGCCGACAGCTCGCTGATTCTAATGTTTCGTCGGGTCCGCGCTTTGTGTTTACGCCCTTTTTGCTCAAGTTCTGAAGCTGCAGGTTTTATCTCTCACCAAACAATATTGACCAAACCAGCAGCAAAAGAAGATCCAAACTACACTTCACATGGAAGAAATAAACATGATAATTATCTCGTTTGGCTCTCAGCGAAGGCGGTCGCACTTTTTCTCCTCTCCTCTCCCTTATCTTCCCTGCAATTGACACCCCTTTCTCAACGAGAAGTCTGGGCTTGGGTGAGCCTGAGTGCTGAAGATATCTACCTATTAGGAACCATGGTAACATTGTTCTGGTTGATCGGAGCTGGCTTGGCCCTGACTTATCGAAGAATTAAGAAAGCAGAACTGGCTGTTCAAACCCCCACAAGGCTGCCCACTGGGATTGGAATGATGGGAGAGGTGTGAGTTTCTCAAATGGGCTCATTGAGTCAGCACGGATAAGATCTGGACTTCTTTAAGTTGCTTGAAGACGTTTCACCTCTCATCCGAGAAGCTTCTTCAGTTCTAAGGTCAAATGGTGGAGAGTCCCAGATATAAACCTAGTGGGAGTGACCCCCCACAGAGGGACAAAAGGACCCCCTGATGATCCTCTAATCGCCTGAGACAAGGTGTGAAACTGGGTGTGGGTCCCAATCAGCCAGAGTTTCGTGTGAGTTCATTGTGAAACCTGGCCCCACCTTATCATGCGAATTCCTGAGATCGGATGGCCCAGGATGTGAGTGGGCGTTAAGGCGTCTGGGAAGGATCTCAAAACTGGATTATAGATGGCAGAGAGTTGGTGTCGTAAACCCCCGCCTCTGTTCAAAGATGGTCGCTCACAGTGGACATAGATGGCTTCTTTCACTCCTCTTTCAAACCATCTGTCCTCTCTGTCCAAAATGTGAACATTGGCATCCTCGAAAGAGTGTCCTTTGTCCTTAAGATGCAGATGGACTGCTGAGTCTTGTCCTGTGGAGGTGGCTCTTCTGTGTTGTGCCATGCGCTTGTGAAGTGGCTGTTTGGTCTCTCCAATGTAGAGGTCTGAGCATTCCTCGCTGCACTGTACAGCATACACCACATTGTTAAGTCTGTGTTTTGGCGTTTTATCTTTCGGGTGAACCAGTTTCTGTCTGAGTGTGTTGCTGGGTCTGAAATACACTGGGATGTCATGCTTGGAGAAAACTCTCCTGAGTTTCTCTGATACACCGGCTACATAGGGGATGACAATGTTGTTGCGTCTGTCCTTCTTATCCTCCCTCGCTGGTGTCTGGTCTTCTTTTCTGTGCCTCTTTGCTGACTTTAAGAACGCCCATTTAGGATAGCCGCACGTTTTGAGTGCTTCCTTTACATGTGTGTGTTCCTTCTTTTTCCTTCAGGCTTAGAGGGAACATGTTCTGCCCGGTGGTGTAGGGTCCTGATTACTCCAAGTTTGTGTTCCAGAGGGTGATGGGAGTCAAAGAGGAGGTACTGGTCCGTGTGTGTGGGCTTCCGGTAAACTTCGATGTTGAGTTTGCCGTTCTCTTCAATGTGCACAGCGCAGTCCAGGAAAGGCAAACAGTCGTCCTTTGTGTCTTCCCTGGTGAACTTGATGTTTTTATCCACAGAGTTAATGTGCGCAGTGAAGGATTCCACTTCTTGTGTCTTGATTTTGACCCAGGTGTCATCCACATATCTGTACCAGTCGCTGGGTACTCTTCCTTTGAAAGAGCCAAGAGCGTTCCTTTCCACTTCCTCCATGTAAAGGTTGGCTACAATAGGTGACACGGGGGAGCCCATGGCACAGCCATGTTTTTGTCTGTAAAAGCCTTTCCGCCATTATGACAGGTAATGTAGGACTGAAGTGTCCTAAAAATCACACTTAAACAGTTTTTTTAAAGGTAAAGTACATTCTCACATCATACGAGTTTATTATCCAAGTCTCAGAATCCAACAAAGTTACATCCACTTTACAGACTGTTGTACTAATGCTGACTAACAGCAGCACTTAACAACAGAAACATGCAGGATATCCTCACCAGCTCACCTTGATATCTGTGTCACTGGACAGCTTTCTCCAGAGTGAATCGACGTGGACACCAGCCGAGGTAAACAGCTGACTGACAGAGGAGTCACATCATAGACTTGTTTGTCCTGCTGCAGCTGGACATGCATTCGAATTGGGAGAGTTGCAAACATAGAATTTAACTGACTGCACTATGCAATCTAATAACATCTAGTGGTGACATTTTACACACCGAACCTTGGAGAGTTTAAAAAAAACAGTCTTTAGTTCATGCAAAGAAAAAAAGGTTAAAGAGTGAAAGTGAATATTCTCTGCTGGTTCAATCATTGTGAACAGAAACAAATCATGTCAAAGATTTCTGATTATAAATCTTTATTCAAACCACAAACCCTGGATTAAATCAAATACAGACTTATTCATTCAACACAAGAAAACACACAGCTACAATATTTTGTCATACAGAGTAACAAACCTCAGGATATGAACACAGTAACAGCGCTCTCTGCTGTGTTGGGTGCTTTTGTTCATGTGCTACAGCAGACGTGCATGGTTCTCCATGTAGTCATGCGGGTCTCCTTCAAAGGGCAGACGTGGAGGACTGTTGCAGGCTCCCATCAGGAAGATGATGATGGTGCCAAAGATCATCACAGGAGTGATCAGGAAGAGGCAGAGACGGTCGACGGTGCGAGCGATGCCGCTCCAGTTATCTTTCTCCTGTGACGACACCAGCGAGAGTTTTATGTTTCACCTCATTTTTTATTCAATAAAAACAATAAAGCCATAACCAAAGGAACTAATGAGCTTCTAGTCCTCTCATCAGATGTTGTTACAGTCTGGCCCCAGATCCAAGAATAATGAAGTCAACACAGCAGTGTTAAAAACTGCTGGTTTGGGGACTCCAGTGAACCACAGTGGAAGATTTGGAAGAGACGTGAATCTTCCCAGCAGTGGCCAGACTACCGAAATTACTCCAAGAGCACATCAACGACTCATCTAGGATGTCACAAAAGAACATCTAAAGAACTGCAGGCATCACTTAAGGTCAGAGTTCACGATTCAACAATAAGAAAGTGACTGGGCAAAAATGTCATCCATGGGCGAGATCCAAGACGAAAACCACTGCTGACCAACAAAACATCTGGATGATCCCCAGACTGACCAGATGTAACGGGTTTAAGTCCAGTTACATCAGGTTTAAAACGAATACAACTTTTCAATCAAACATGGAGGTAGTGTGATGGGTTGGGGCTGCGTTGCTGCTTCAGGCCCTGGACGACTTGCTGTAAATGAACCGTGAATTCTGATCTGTACCAGAAAATCCTGAAGGAGAATGTCCGACCATCAGTTCATACACTGAAGCTCAAGATCACTTGGGTTATACAGCTGGATGATGAGCCCAAAAAAACAGATGAAAGTTTTGGACTGGCTTTGGAGTCCAGACTAAAGTCCAATGGAGATGCTGTTTATGCTGAAAAACCCTCCAATGTGGCAGAATTCACACAATTCTGCGAAAAGGAGTGGGGCCAAAATTCCTC
Source organism: Maylandia zebra (assembly GCF_041146795.1). Lineage (NCBI taxonomy): Eukaryota > Metazoa > Chordata > Actinopteri > Cichliformes > Cichlidae > Maylandia > Maylandia zebra. The sequence continues at coordinate 33,547,388 of NC_135175.1, read as the reverse complement.
CCCAGTGATGTGTAACATTTGTTTTTATTTATTATCAATGCATGAACTCCCCCCCCCCAGGTTGGCACAACCAGTTCTGAGGCTTAAGGGGCGATGACTTTCACACAGGGCCAGGTCGGTTTGGGCAGCTTTTTCTCTTTATCAATGAAACCATCATTTGAAAACTGTGTTTTGTATTTTCTTGGATTAACTTTGACAAATATTAGAATTTGTTTGTTGATTTGAAACATGTGCGTGTGGGAAATACTGAAAAAAATGCAAAATGTTGATGAAAACGTGCTAACATTTTTTACACAATTCAAAGCATCTTGAATCAAGCAGAGCATCGTCACGTTCTGGTTGTTCGCTCTCACCTCGTTGTATTCGTTCTTGTTGCGCATGTGTTTGATGATGTAGTTCGCTCCGTCCACAGCTGGCTTCATTTCAGAGTACAGCTGATCCGTCACACCTCCGTCATCCTGGGGTTTCACCACTACACACACGCACACACACACACACACACACACACACACACACACACACACACACACACACACACACACACACACACACACACACACACACACACACACACACCTCAATTTAAACATCCTCTCTGCAGGTTTTACTGCAGAGTCCACTGATCACGTATACGACCAAACAGCTGGCCCCAGCAGCATCAGACTCCAACACAAAACTACGTGTAATACTGATGTGCTGAAGCCTGGCGACGAAGGCCACATCACTACATCTGATTCTGATTTCCTGTCACAATAACGCAGCATCTTATAAACACACTCAGGCGACGGTGCGTACATGCTGCATGGGTGACTCGAGTGGTGAAGCCGTGTCTCTCCGATTGTTTCTCAAACATCAGCTCGCTGCGAGACTTGACGGTGTAGTACTCGTCCGCTTTGGCGATGTAACCCACTGAACTCGATCGTCGCGGCAACGCTCCATCCCACGCTGGCTCTGCCTCCGCAGGGTGGGACATGAGCAAGAGCCGAGGCAACCGTTCGAGGAAAAACTGGACGTGGAGAGAAACGTGTTTATTTACATAAAACTCAGAAAGTTTTATATTTTATACATTACTATTGCTGTATGGCACTATTACAGTACTACACTGCAGTGTGTCTGAAAGCTGACACTTTAAGTTGGCATATATTGGACAAACAAAAGTAAATCAAATATAAACAAATGAATTTTAATGCCATAAATATTCTTAAAAATGTAGTCATTGAATTAATGCTCAAATACGCCATAAATAGATATTTGTAGTATTTAATTCTGTAGTTATGTACCTTGATATTGATTCTCCTATTTTTGCTTTTGAATTAATTGTACTTTATTATTTTATTTTCAGCTGTGCTGCCTCAGCGCTGTCAGTGTGAATCAGTGAATACACATCAATAAGCAGCAAAGCATTAAAATAAGCTGGGAAAATATTGTGAGAGAAAGATGCAAAGCAAATAAAAAATTCTGCAGCTCGGGTCATAACTCGCACTCCGTTGAGAGCTCATATTACCCCAGTTCTTCAGCAGCTTCACTGGTTGCCCATAGAGGCCAGAATAAATGTTAAAATCTTACTTCTTACATACAGGTGTATCCATAAATCTGCTCCTTCATATTTATGTGACCTGCTCCATATCACCACTGTTTCCCGCCTTCTCAGATCATCATCTGCTATTCATCTTACTGTTCCGTCCTCACACCTTAGCACTCTGGGGAACGGAGCTTTCAGTCGCTCTGCTCCTCGGCTCTGGAGCTCTCTTCCTCCTCCTTCCTCCTGTTGACTCCCTCTCCGTATTTAAGTCACAGCTCAAAACACATCTGTTTAAACTGGCTTATTCGCTTTAATGCTGATTTTATCTGTTGTCAAGCTCTGTTTTGTAATTTTAACTTATTTTATGTATTTTATGACTATTGTTCCTTTTATTAATTCAGTTTTTTGTAAGGTGACCTTGGGTTTCTGAAAGGCGCCCTTAAATAAAATGTATTATTATTATTAGAAATAAGTTCTAAATAAATAAATCAGTTTTTAATACGTTTTTAAAACGTGCAACAGATATTTAAAATAAATGCACAGAAATATTCTTTGGCTGCTGCTTAAAATGTGTAATATGTTTGTGCATTGAATGGTATATTTTATAAATTCATTTCACCTGGACAGGATGTACATCACATGGTGTGTGTGTGTGTGTGTGTGTGTGTGTGTGTGTGTGTGTGTGTGTGTGTGTGTGTGTGTGTGTGTGTGTGTGTGTGTGTGTGTGTGTGTGTGTTTTACCCTCTTGGTCCACTCAGTCATGACGTGCGTGCTCGGCGTCCTGAAGTGCAGGTTGAGGACGACCACACAGTTTAAAACGACCACAGTAACCAGCACCATGATGAACATCAAATACCTGGGAGACAGTTTAACTTTAACTTTGATCTATTATTTCTTTCTTTTTTAAATTAAATATACACATTATTTTCTCACTTTTCATTTCTTGTTATTTGTCAGCGAGTGTTTACAGACTGGGAACTTTAAAAAACAGCAGTCCATATTTGGAGAGTCTTCACCCCAAACAGGAAAACTGTAATTCTGTAATTCAGCTGTGCTACACTTTACTGAACAAATGATGCGCTTCCAGTATGCAGACTCTTTCTCCAAGATCTCATTATTACTTCAGTCTCGTTTGAAGGCTTCTGTCCTGCAGTCCATTCCTCTCATGACTCTCTCCTTTGAGGCTACAATTCCCAACTGTTGGACGTCACATATCTCAGTCGTTTTTCGTTTGCTTCCTGCCTCTCCCAGGCTCGTTCTGTCCTGCGTGTCTCTGAATTTCTTGACGACACTTCTCACTCCAGTTCATGATACACGCTGTGATACTAACTTTGAATATTCATCTCCTGCGTTGTGAGCATCAACGATTCTTTTTCTCAAATCTAAACAAATGTATCTGGTTTTGGCGTGACGCTTTCTCAGGTGACATGTTAAAGCCTTGTTGAAGTTTTTAAACTGCATTGCAAAGTTTAAGTACATCTCTGCACAGCAGTGGTTTGCGCTCTGGCTCAATAAAAAGGGCGTCAGAAGGCTAATAACACTGACCCTGGTAACTCTGACTGTTCTCTGAAATAATCGTGTTGCTGTGTGCAAACAGAAATCATTCATGTTTACTGAAGAAAACCAGCATATTATAATGAAGCACTTGGAAAAGCTTCAATCTGAATCTAAAGCTGATGTTTCCAGCTGTTGTTGGGAGTATGTTTTGCGTTTCTTACTTAACAATGAGCGGCACAGACATGGAAGTTTCCGGCAGCCTTTGAGAGATCAGCAGCAGGAAGACAGACTGAGCGAGCAGCACAGAGATGGACAAGGTCATCTTCTCGCCACCTGCACACAAAACGCACAAACTGTTTCAACAAGTGAAGGAAACCAGTTCAGACTGGGATCATTTTAAACCTCCAACAAAGTATTTCTGGGCAGTTTAAGAGCAAAGTGTTTGCAAAGTGTTTGCAGGTGAGCTCTGTTTACACTAAGACCAGAGGAATCGACAGGAGATTCCCAGTTACAGTGATTTCTGACTTTTTCCCAGATTAATGTTTAAAAATATAAATGATTTAATTATAATTAGTTTACAAATACATTTAATCTGCCTTGCTGCAGTTTCCTGTTGACAGCCTGCAGAAGATTTTAAGCTTTCAGAGTTGGCACATTTCTCTGTCTTATAAAAAAAACAAAACTGAGTGTGTCTCTGTGCATGTCGAGGAATATTTGCACAGCTCGGTAACACCACAGGTTACAGAGAATTGGTTGAAATTGCTCTTTAAACGTGCACTGACTGTCAGCGGGCAGGTAGTAGACGAGGCAGGCCAGGAAGGAGATGAGCACACAGGGAATGATGATGTTGACAATGTAGAACAGAGGTTTGCGTTTGATGATCAGGTAGAAGGTGATGTCCTGGTGCTTGTTGCTGTCCATGGGGATGTGCTTGTAGATGTTTCTCTTGGCTGGCCGGTGGACGATCTCCCACTCGCCGTTTTCTGCCAACATTAGTGGAAAACATGAGATGAGACCCAGACAGAAGAAAGTTTACATAACGGCGCTTCCTCCACGTTTGACTGCCAAACCTGACTGCGTCGTTTCAGCCTAAAGTGAAAAGATGTCTGTTCTTTGACATTAGAAGCACTAAAATGTGTTTTTCATGTCCATGTTTGTGAAAAATGTATCTAAATGCAGTGAAGTCCAAACTTTTTTTTTTTTTTTTGCCTGTGCACACTACAGTAATTATACATTTTTTATAAAGATGCAATAAAAGTGTTGGAGTTTCAACTCTTCATATGAGGTGTTGATGTACTGGTGATGAAATAAAAGAGGCCAGAGTTGGGCTGAAAAAACTGAATAAACCCATCGAAGAAAGAGCAACACTTTCAGTCTGGTTCATTCATAAAAAGACGGAATCCACTGACCAGCTCAGGATCACCAAAAACCCAGAAAGACCACAAAAGACAATTAAAGTGGATGATGACATAATTTTTTCCATGGTTAAGAAAACTAACTTCACAAGATCTAACCTTAAGAAGAGACTCAAAGAGGTAAGAGTATCACTGTTAGCAATCAAGAGACGCCTTCATGAATACAAATACAGACGGTTTACAACAAGATGCAAAGCTCAAGACAAGAAGACCAGCTACATGATCTTTATGTGCAAGTTAAATCCTGACCAACACTGTGGGAGGAGGTGTGGTTCTTTGTGGACAGGCGGCTGCACGGACACTTTTCCAGATGAGCCAGAAATATATATTTGGACAGGATCGAGTTACAGTACAGTATGGCATGGGCATTTCTGACAGGGAAAAGTAAAGTGTGAACATAACACTGGAGTGCAGAAAAGAGCATCTACCTGTAAAGCTAGCAGGGTCAATAACGACCCACTCTACTGTATAGTTGGCGACTTCTCCGGCGTATTCTTCTTTCAGGAGCATCCGGATCTCTTTGGCGTTGTAGGTCAGAGAGCTGCAAAGCACCGTGACAAACACGGATTAAATTAATCTGAGATCTTTCAGGAGAAAAACACCATAAACACTTTACAGATTTGCTTCACAGCAGACTGTAAATTCTGATTTTGGATGCATAACTGTCAACAGAGAGCTTTAAATAATTCTTTCTTACGTGAACTTGAGTGTGCAGTTCTGCCAGTCGAAGGGGAAGTATCTGACGTTGATGGAGCAGGAGGAGCGGAAGATGGCCGGTGGCAACCAGTAGCAGAAACCATTTTCATACACCAGTACATTACTGTAGTAGGCCACTTCAAACTGGGCATCATTACTGAGGCATGGAGGAAGGAGGAAAGGACATACAGTTAGGAAAATCTGTTTTTGCCCAATGATTTATTTATTTTATTTGGGCTCTTTACTTCACCACAGTGGGTTTTACATCAGTGCAGACTTTCAGCTGTAATTTAAGGAGATCAACACAAAGTGTAACCTTAAAACTGATTTGGTTTTGCAGTACTGTGAAAAGGTTTTTGCAACACTTGAATGTTTGAGATCTTTAAAGACAACCTGAGTAAATAGAAATGTAGTTTTTAAATTATGATTTTAATTATTAAGGGGAAAAAACATTCAAACCTGCGTGAAAAAACCTAATAACATGTGCCAGCCTTACCGGCAAGAACTGCAGTCAAGTGTTTGAGATAACTGCCAGTGAGTCTTTCACATCACTGTGGAGGAAGTTTGGCCAACTTTACTTTGCAGAGTTGTCTTAATACAGTCACATTGGAGGATTTTTGAGCATGAACAGCAGCTTTAAGGTCACACCAAAGCATTTGACTCACTCATTCTCAGATGGACTTCCTGCTGTGTTTTGGATCATTGTCCTGCTGTATAATACAAGTGCTCCCAAGGTTCAAGACAGCAAATTAATGGCCAAACAGACCAGAATTAATGGTTCCATCAATTACACCAAATCGTCCTGAAGCAGCAAAGTAGCCCCTCCACCATTCTTTTGCTGTTGGCTTGGTCTAACACCAGATGTAACAGGACTCAAACCTCCCAAAAAGTTCAGCTTTTGTCTCATAAATCCACAGAATACCAGCAGTGGTTTTCACTCAGGGTGGCAAAAACAGGGCCAGGCCTTAATGACTGGGATTATCATGACAAAATAGTTTTCATTTACTTATCTCATAGAGACGGACAAATACATTTAAAATTTTTAATTTTCCATTGACATAAAAATGAGGTTTTTTTGTGTGACCTCACTTGTTTTCCAGAACGATCTCCGGCAGCCACACCATGCTGGGCGGCAGCCGGAGTATCTCAATGCCACCAAACTCTGTGGAATTCCACGTCAGCCGGTAGTCAGTCCACGTCTGCCATAACACACACACACACACACACACACACACACACACACACACACACACACACACACACACACACACACAGAAGTAAATAAAGAGCTGCAAGTACTGAATATGAAGATGTAAAAGAATGAATTGTTACCCACAATTTCCAGCCACACGTTCGTCAGCAGCGTCTCGTCTACTTCTTTCTACAGAGGAGAACAAAGACAAACATCGATGTTTCTGTTTGAATGTGTTCGATTTAAACCTAACGGACACATTTACAGTTTTAATGACAGGATGAACTACATAAACACACAGAAGCTGCGAACCAGAGAGATGAGGTTGGAGAGCGTGAGGGCGAGGTTAACATCGACAACATCCTGCTGCTTCTCGACGGGGCGCAGCTCCTTGTTGTATCCCATCTCTTTGAACACGTATTCAATAACACGCTCCTCTTCGTTCCTGCCATTGCACTCTAACACACACACAGATTAAAACACACACGTTTTACAACTGCTGTTCATATTCTCTAAGCTGCTTCTACTAAAACTGGGAGAGATTATACAAAAGTCCAGCAGGCCAACAAAGGACACGTTTCAGTATTTAAGATGAGCAAACCAAACCTGCTGAGGAGGCAGTGGGCAAAAAACTCTGTTGGAAATCTAGAAAGCAACCAGTACTGTGATGGAGGAATGAGACACTCAACAGTAAATCCATTTCTATAATTAAACATGAGTTAAAAGAAAAAAAGCAACTTTACTTTTTTCTACCTTTTTTCAAGTTATCTTTAAAATTTTGCACAAAGATGTCAGTTTTCATTTTTTTCTCATCACGTAATAATCTATTATTCAAACAGCTTTCCGATTTTTTGCTGTTGTTAATAATTTCTGGTTGCAGTCCAATGCTTTTCAGGATCTTTATGATTAGATGGGCCACTTTTTTCCTTGACTCGCTGCTCACGCTGACACTTCTGACCCTGCTCAGAGTGATTTTAATCCCAGCTCCTCTCATCACCTTCCAGCCTTAAAGTCATTTATTGCCGAATATGGAAGGAAGACATGCATGAAAACACACACGCCTTTCATATTATACTGCTAATTCATTTCAGTTCAATTCAATTTTCCTTACACTGAGCTTAATCTCAACCACAGTCACTTCAAGGTGTTTTATATTGTAAGGTGAAGTAAACTCTTTGGACTGACCAGTGCTCAGAACAATGGGAAGGTCTAAAGATCAACTGCAAACATTAGAGGTGGATGCTGGGTGGGTGCAGCAGTGCTGACATCAGAGGGACAGGTGGGGTATGACGTGGATGAGGCGTGTAGAGAGTATGAAGCAGTGCAGCTCAACTCGGCTCCCTGCACTAGCTCAGACCCCCCCAACCAGCTTCTTTCTGTTGACGGTGTTTGAATTTAGACATGTTTACTCTTTAAATTAAAATCTGAGTCTTAAGATCAAAATAAATCAAACAGTATCACCAGTGACAGTTTGGTTTACAGTGTGGAGTCTGATCCCAGTATTAGTCCAAAGCTGAATCAGAGCGACACTTGAAAGCTTCAATGTTGCTTCCTAATGGGCTTCCAGCTCCTGTTTCCAAGGTCAAACATAAACTCATCTCTAAACTCAAAGAATGTGCTGCTCAATTTAGAAATCCACAATCCCACAAAGTCCAGGTGACATCTTTTTGTGTTTGTTTTTAGTTTGGTTTTTGACTAACGGCCAGGCCTAGTGACACAAATACACTGTAAACAAGCATGACATTCAGAGAGGAAAACCGACGGGATCCAAGCGCATGAATGCTTCATGCTGCTCAGATTTCACAGCTGCTCTGCAGATCCATCGACCACGACGGATAACCGGCTTCCCATCCTACAGCTCACCACACTGCAGCGCTTTGATTTTCACCAATCTGATTCAAAGGGAATGCTGCACATCACTGAGTTTACATTTTTCTATTTGAGATGATCATTTTTCACTAACGAGGTTTTAATTTGGATTTAAAAAAAACTCTGTACTGTCTCAATACCCAACTATTTGCTCAATGAGTCCTTCCTTAGAAACCCCCCCAAAAACACTTCCATTTAAAAAAAAAGACTTGAAATAAGTCTGACACAAAAGTTTAGTCGGTCACATAACAGACCAACTGCTTTAGCTGTAGATTACATTTTCCAGTAAGAATAAACTTCCTGCTTTATGATTAAAGATATTTTCAACCTTTAAAATAAAAGATTTGCTTTGAAAACATTTCGTCAGGTTATCAGCTTAACGTTTTCACTAACTTACCCGATGACAGCAGTGTGAGCAGGAACAGAGTGGCCAGTGCTGCACGCTGAAGCTCCATGGCTGAGTGGAAGTGAGAGGTCCAGAGCCCTTTCACCCACCGACCTGCTGCCAGAACCTGAGAGGCAGAGTGACAAACAACAGCTGCAGACACACCGAGCAGAAAATAGAAAGCACAGAGCAGGCCTGAGCCGCCAGCTGCTGTCACCTCCACCCCGTACGGGAAACTGATAATAAACATGGAGTTTTAAATTATGAGATCTGAATAAGTTAAAACAACAACAACACTCAGTTTGAGACACTTTTTTCACTCTTGGGTCTGTGTGATGTCACAGACAGGCGATATTCAAACACCAATAAATATGAAAGCAGGTACAAATAAATCGATCATCCCTCTAATTTATATTTGGGCAGAAAAAAAATCCTGATTCCTGTTTCTCCCTGCTGACCTGCTGGATTCAAAGCTCATACCATTACATCGTTAGTTACTATTATTCTAATGTTTTCACAGTAAGCTTTAAGCTGTGTTTGACTCTCATGGTTCAAGGTAACTTTATTTATACCCACAGGCAAGAAAAATGACAGCATTTGGCATCCCTTCAAAAACACACATACCTAATAAAAATATAAACCTCATTGTAGCACATGTATAGTAATTTAAACATTTCGAATCAAAAACAAAAACTGTCCCTGTTGCTGTCACTGAATTAAATAAGCACTAAGCTGTTTTTATAACGCTTTGTCCTGCATCCCGGAAACAGAAACCTCCGTCCTGAGGAAAGAAGCTGAAATTCAGCCCTTAGAGGATGGGAACCATTTTTAAGGACTGATAAAGCCATCCTCTGTACCTGCTTAGAGTACAGGGAGGCTAAACAAGACTGTTAGGGATGCACCGATACCGATACTGGTATCGGGGCCGATACTGTAAATTGTGTGTGTACTCATACTCGTAAAAGTTAACCGATACCATGAACCGATACCAACTTATTTCATTAATCAGAGGGTGGCTTGTCATTTCTGTTGTAGTTTTTTAGATTGGCCACTAGGGGGACATCCCGTGCTAAACAGGCACAGGGTTAGGCGAGTGAGACTGGTGACTCCAGATTAAAAAAAAGAGAGAAACTGGAGGCTGCTGTAGCTAGGCTAAACAAAATGTCAGCAGTGTGGACCGGAACAGCCAACTTTAACTCAGGTTTTGGAAAAGCGATGAAAAATGTCAAGAGAAAATCCACGGGCAGTTAAAATAACAGAGGCTCTGACTCATTTTATCGCTCTGGATGACCAGCCAATGCCGGTCGTGGAAAACATAGGATTGCATCGTCTTCTAAGCATCCTCGAGCTGCGATATGAAATTCCCAACCGCCCATACATCAGGGAGGTAATGGTGCCAAAACTTTCTGAAGAGGTAAAGACAAGCAGTGTGTGCGCGATGTCAGTCCTCGGTTTAACGGCACAGTGGACTGATGATCCACGCGCAGATGAGGAGTTCGTTCGTCAATGCCAAATACTTTCGTTCTTTTGTTTGTTTGTTTGTTTACAATATGGACACTGCAATAATTTAAAAGTTTATTTTATTCGCAAATCTAATTTGTATTTATTTTATTCCAAACAGAAGTGTTTATTTATTATTCTGAAAGCTCGAGACTGTGCCAATAGTTCAGTGATATTTTGTAAAATTACAATGTGGAGACTGCAATAATTTAACAGAAGTGCTTATTTTTCACTTGAAATTTTTTTGTGGTCATTTTTAGATTTAATTTTTTTATCGGCAGAGAATATAATAAAACCTGTCTTCCAATTAATTGTATTATAGTATCGGTATCGTATCGGTTTGAAAAAACTGGTATCGTTGCATCCCTAAAGACTGCGGCTCACCTATCAGACGACTGGACCATCTCGCTATTTGATCTGTTGGGAAGCCAGATAATATTCTGTTCACAAGAATTATGAAAAAATACTGAACAAATCAGAAACATCTGCCTGAAAACATCCGTCAGCTCTATAAATATGTAAATGATAATTAAAAATTTATTTCAAAAAGCAGGCCGAGGCTACAGTTTATTTTAGTTACGTTTTTAAATATTTTTTAAAAGAGGAATTTACAAAAACGATCTAGGATGTACACACATATCTAT